>NC_041345.1:720558-773058 GCF_004354835.1 Perca flavescens | reverse complement strand
CTGCTGTGGATCATTGATGTCAGGGTTTTTCCTATCGTTATGAAGTCCAGTTCTCACTGGAAATCCTAAATTTCCCTATGAGAGTATTTTTATGTATTTTTTAAAGGTGCCCTGCCATACAAAACAGTTTTTCCTTGTATGGTTTTGAAATCTGTTAGGTGCCTGAGCTCATTACTATTCATGAGCTCACCCAGTTGGGCTGGGTAAAGGATTCTGACAGCCAGGCTCTCATTGGCTAGCTGTTAGCCAGTCAAATTCAAGCAGCTTAGCTTGTTGAATATTAATGAGAACTGGCAGAAATCGAGCTGACTCTTCCTGCAGGCTTTCTATACCACGCTAGAATGTCTTGAAACAAGGTAACCATGGTTACAGAGTCCATGGTAGACCTTCAGACATCACCACAAAGTCAGGAAATACACGTGGCAGGGCACCTTTAAGTATTTTTGACATACGTTTGCTGTTCCTGTTAGTCTATACATTTTTTGTTGTTATCACATGATACAATGTAGACTTGAGTGATCAAAGTACACTTCTGTAAGTTTGGAACGGTACAATGTGCACACACACAAAAAAAATCCTAAATTGAAACTTGCAACAAGCCGGTCTGCAGCGTTCTGAAAGCTGCCAATTCACACCAACATAGAAACGACTCTTTGTACTAATGTCCTAACTTCCAACTTTTAGGCTTTTTTTGTAGCTGGATTTCAGTGTGTGTGTGTGTGTGTGTGTGTGTGTGTGTGTGTGTGTGTGTGATACTGCTCCACCTTTTGCATTTTCTCTGTCGCATGATAAACTTGCAGATGCTGCTAATGGGTATCGTAGCGTCATATTTTGTATTGAAAAACATAAGTAACTTTGAGGGAGGGCCCCTATACCCCCCACCAAATAGTCTGAGTCAGTCTTCTACAAGGTGATGACAGATTAAGGGGAATTTGGCATCATAGGTGTGATCTGAAATCAGTATCGCTATGTCCCCAGACTGAGAGTGTTTTCAGATATTTAACTTGCTCCATGTCGCGTTGTGTCTCTAGATGGGAACCAACAAGCTCGCCAGCCAAAAGGGCATGACTTCTTACGGCACACGACGCCATCTGTATGATTCCAAGATGGCGATGGACACTCCTCTGGACCAATCAACTATCAGCCTTCAGATGGGCACCAACAAGGGAGCCAGCCAGGTGAGGAGAGACCTTACCCTGAGATCCAGTGATTTCAAGGGTTAGGTAGCCTTCGTTCAGTTTATCGGCGCTGAGCAAACAGGGACGAGGAACAGCTGACTATGCTGTACTCTCGGAAAAAAACATGTCCAGTAGGTGGGCGGGTTGGCTCAGTGGGTAGAGCAGGCGCACATGTACTGAGAGGTTTACGCCTCGACACAGAGGTCCAAGGTTTGAGTCCGACCTGTGATGACTTCCTGCATCTCTCCCCCCTCTCCTTTCTCACCTAGCTGTCCTGTCTATTAAAGGCAGAAAAGCCCCAAAAAATAAAAACAAATTATCTTAAAAGTAGTCTACATTTACGGTACTAACGGTAGACTACAGAGAGAGGAGCTAGCAGACGGTAGACTACAGAGAGAGTAGCTAGCCGACGGTAGACTACAGAGAGAGTAGCTAACCGACGGTAGACTACAGAGAGAGGAGCGAGCCGACGGTAGACTACAGAGAGAGGAGCGAGCCGACGGTAGACTACAGAGAGAGTAGCTAGCCGACGGTAGACTACAGAGAGAGTAGCTAGCCGACGGTAGACTACAGAGAGAGGAGCGAGCCGACGGTAGACTACAGAGAGAGGAGCGAGCCGACGGTAGACTACAGAGAGAGGAGCGAGCCGACGGTAGACTACAGAGAGAGGAGCGAGCCGACGGTAGACTACAGAGAGAGGAGCTAGCCGACGGTAGACTACAGAGAGAGGAGCTAGCCGACGGTAGACTACAGAGAGAGGAAGACTACAGAGAGAGGAGCTAGCCGACGGTAGACTACAGAGAGCGGAAGACTACAGAGAGAGGAGCTAGCCGACGGTAGACTACAGAGAGAGGAGCTAGCCGACGGTAGACTACAGAGAGAGGAGCTAGCAGACGGTAGACTACAGAGAGAGGAAGACTACAGAGAGAGGAGCTAGCCGACGGTAGACTACAGAGAGAGGAAGACTACAGAGAGAGGAGCTAGCCGACGGTAGACTACAGAGAGAGGAGCTAGCCGACGGTAGACTACAGAGAGAGGAGCTAGCCGACGGTAGACTACAGAGAGAGTAGTTACTACTAGACTTCAGAGAAAGGGGGATATGTTTGCGTCTGTTTCGGGGCGACAGAGGGAAAATATTTCAGTTGACACATTAAGTGGAACCGAAATGAGGAACCACAATTTGCGTTCTAATCCGGTCTGGTTCCTACCGGTTGTGTAGGAACCATAGTTGAACCCGGTTTTGGTACCCAACCCTTGTTCTCACCCCCCCTCTTGCTCTGTGTGTCCGGCAGGCTGGCATGACGGCCCCGGGGACCAGGAGGCACATCTTTGACAGCAAGCTGGACCTGGAGACCTGCGACACCACCACCATCTCCCTGCAGATGGGAACCAACAAGCGTGCGTCCCAGCGGGGCATGACCACCTACGGCCTGCCGCGCCAGGTCTACGACAACAAGTACTGCACCAACCCCACCGAGACCTTCAACAACGGCAGCGAGGCCGAGTTTGACGGCTACAACCAGTACGACGACTAAAAGAAACCCCCAGACGGCCTCACACCCCTCTATTTGCTTTTTAACTTCAGACATCCGACCACGACTGTCTCAGTGACGAGCAAAACCGACCAGACTCTTATTTATCGCCAGGCCCAAACGTAAAGTGTTTTTTTTTTTTTTTATGTGATTAGGGCTGCAACTAACGATTATTTTAATAATCGATTAATCTGTCGATTATTTTTTCGACTAATCGATGAATCGGATAAAAAAAAACAAAAGCATTCATTTACATCAACTCAATACATACATACTTATTGTTTTAGTTAATAGTTGTGTAAAGGTAAGTAACCCAAATAGCAGATACAGACAAGACAAGACACACACTTATTCATTAAATTATTACCATCATTGTAGTAAGTGAGTAAGTTAGTAAGTGAGTAAGTTAAGTTCATTTATACGCCACACACTATTATATTTGTCAACAATAACTCATATGGGACAAAGCACAGAATATATACATGACAACAGATTGAAAAATTAATGGGCCAAAAAAGGCGAGTGAATAAAACCGTGTCTTTAGTCTTGTAAACTATCCCCCCCTGCTTTATTACTGTTATTACCGAGCTAACGCTAGCTCGTCATGCTAGTCAGCTGGATAACGAGTAAACAGCAGCACCAGAAGAGCTCCTGGAGGGACGGTACGTTCCTCCCTTCAGACCGGAACAGAAGGAGGATAGTGTAGTGACTTTACCCTGCTGTTGAACTCCCTTCCTCCTCATCAAGGACTCCAACATGTTTACGTTTTAGGTGCCGACTCATCACCGTGGTGCGCCCGTGCCATGCCGTGTCGCTTTTGCTTATCTTGCAATTAACACGTTTCTGATTGATTTAGTGTGAAATGCTCCCACACCTCGGATGACTCGGGTCGTACTGATTTCTCTGACCCCGCCGAGTGTTTCAGAACAACGTTACGGGTCTCTCCGGTCTCTCTCCATATTTCCTCTACCCCCGCTCTGCTCTTTTTTCTTTTTTTGCTCCGCTCTGCGCTCAACTCAATTTATTTTAATCTCCGCGACTAGGTTGCCTAATAGTTGCGCGACACAACGAATCGATAATGAAATTCGTTGCCAACTTTTTTTAGTAATCGAATTTTATCGATTTTATGGATTCGTTGTTGCAGCCCTAGATGTGATCCAGAATGAAAATAGGCTGAATTTTAGCGCTGTGTTTTTTCGGTTTGTGGTGAAGATGTGTTTAACATTCAGAGTCTAATTTTAATCTTTTTTTTTTTTTTTTTTTTTTTTCTTTTTTTTTAAATCTGCGGAGAATCTGCAGAAAATTTTGCGAGGAATTCAGATTCTGTTTGGCCCATAGACTGTTAAAGGAACGCTAGAGAACTGTTTGTAACTTAAAATAATTTTTTCCAAAATCGTCTCCGTGGTTCATCAACTCGTAAAAGCGTGAACGGCACTTCTACATTCGCCTCGCGGCTCTCTACCGGCTATAACCGGTTATAACCGGCTATAACCGGCTATAACCGGCTATAACCATACTATAACCGTACTATGCAAGTTTACCAGCAACTTACTAGCAACTCTCCGATTGACTTGCGAGCTGGATAAACCAAACTCTAGTCGGGCCAATCACATGGTGTATAGAGTGGGTGGGCGGGGCTTATGGTCTTCTGGAAGACTCGGAGTTCAGCTTTTCTTTGAGAAAAGAACAAAGAACGGATCTGAAGTCATTCTTAAAAAAGGGAAGATGTGTTCAGAGTTTAAAGTTTAATCTATCAACTAGCGTTGCTCTGATTGGTTGGAGCGCTATCCTATTGGTGCAGAGGGAATTTGAAAGACAACCGTTTATCCCGCCCCTCGGATTGAGCCCTGACCAATGGGGAGTTCCCAGACCCAACATGTGGATGTGGGGCTGGCTGGTCAGGCTAGTAGTTCCAATGAGACATAAGAAACTACAACAGACAATTCTGCTTCCAGCCTGTAGGGGGACCGAAGAGGAAAAGTTCTCTAGTGTTGCTTTAATATTAACCGTCTATGGTGTGGCCCCTGTGTGTCGCTGATTAACGTCTGTGTCCCCATTCCTTTTTTTTTTACTTTCGCTCTTAGGAATTGGCTGTTTTGTCTTTCCACGGGTAAAAGAAAAGAATAGTTGGCACAGACTTCACGTCAAAGATTTCATGCAACGGCCAACCTCTGTATCTCATTGCTCTGATGAGTTTTTGGTTACACTTTACTTGAAGGTATCTACATAAGAGTGACATGACACTGTCATGAACGTGTCATGAACATTATAAACAAGTCATTAACATAACGCTTCTGTCAGACAGCGTCATTCGGTTTTTGTCATGACGAGTTAAAGCCTCTGACCCCCCCCGACCAGACTCTGTCTCCATCTTCTCATTACAACGACCGAAAGATGAGAATAATCACAACTTCTTCATCCCTTAAAACACAAAGAATACCAGGAATGTTTTACACTGATGGACATTTACAGTGTCAGGTACATTTTAAACTTAAAATATTAGTCTAAAAACAAAGAAAAAATCATGACATAATCATAAAAATCAACAAACTTGGGCCTCTAGCTCACCCAGTAAAGTCAGTAAGCCGATCAGTCTCCCCGACTGCCGACACCATGCCGACTTGAGCGTACGTTCTGCACGTGCACAAGATGTAATACGTCTCCATAACAGCAGGCGGCGCTAATCTGTATTGTCGCCCCAAAATAATGAAAACCGTAAATGAGGGACCATCTCTGTAGACCTATAAACACAGAGCACGCTGTGGTCAGTCCTTGTTTTCATCAGAGAGAGGTGATAGTAGTCAAGAAGGATCCTTGTTGTCATTATGATTATGATTAGACTTGGACTTTCTTTATTGATCCCTTTGGGATGCTTTTTTATTAATAAGGGAAATAATTCCACTAATGAACCCTGACAAAGCACACCTGTGAAGGTAAAACCATTTCAGGTGACTACCTCATGAAGCTCATTGAGAGAACACCAAGGGTTTGCAGAGTTATCAAAAAAAGCAAAGGGTGGCTACTTTGAAGAATCTAAAATATAAGACATGTTTTCAGTTATTTCACACTTTCTTGTTAAGTACATAATTCCATATGTGTTCATTCATAGTTTTGATGCCTTCAGTGAGAATCTACAATGTTAATAGTCATGAAAATAAAAAGGAAACACATTGAATGAGAAGGTGTGTCCAAACCTTTGGCCTGTACAGTAATATCGATATAGTGCCCAGCCCTAGTCTGTCCGATGGACGATTATGGGCTCGGTGTGTCAGCTCCTTTAGAATGAGGGTTCGTGTGTTCATGACAGTGTCATGGCACTCTCATGTAGATACCTGTGTTACCGCGTTTTAATACCGCTAAAAAATACCAAAGCAACACTCCTTTTCATCTACTGACCTTTGCTATTTATAGATTTTATTTTATTTTGCGTTAAGAACTGTTGATTACCCCTAACACCTCACCCTTCCAGTCCAGTTTTAAGCACTGACTACAGACTTTAAAGTTCCCCCCCACGTGTTGGTGCTATTGAACTTTGACCCAGTTGGAACCAAGTCCGGGTCCACATGGGAGCTCCACAGGCTCCGGGATGACCACGGATGACCACTCCTCCTCCTCGGGACGACACACACAGACGTTCATCGGGACGACTCGTCCACGCTTTTGTTTTGTGAGCACCTGCGCTGTCATGTTCACGGGCCTGCCTAACTACACCGCGCGCCGTTTTACGGGGCTTATTCACGTGGCTTTGTGTGCAGAATAGTGTTTTTGTTTAAGGACGTATTTAGCAACAAAATTAGAAGAAGGAGGGTCTGTTAGCCCTCCTGCACGCTGGCTGCGTGGTGTTTTCTACGTCTACCCCCACCAGAAAGGTTTCTGCTGCTGCTGCTAGCCTTGTCTGGACACATGGATGTTTCCCATAAACATAAATATATTCTGATCTGATTACAGCAAAGACAACGCTGGCAGTACTGACGGCAGAATAGGCTCCAGAATATTTCCTTCTGGATCGACAGGTGACCTATTTAATGGCATTTCTATATATCTGCATTTACATCCAAACCTCGAGACGTTCAAACATCAACATGTAATTTATTAATATGTATTTGTGTCTAAATGACATATAAACATCTTTTCATATTCTATGTTGCCTGGAAACTCTTCCAACACGCTTGTGTGTCGCGTGATAAATCGGCATCGGTCCCATTTCTAGCGGGCACGCATTTTCGGCGCCGGAGACGTGACGCGGGCAGCGTGCACCCTCTAACCTGTTACCATGGGAACCCGAACAAAAACGGACCATGCTCACGCAGCCAGTGTGCAGGAGGCCTTCGAGTAGGGCTGCAACAAACGATTAAGTTTGTTATCGATTAATCTGTGGATTGCTTTCTGGAAGAGTGGATTAGTTGTGTCCAGGGTTCCTCCTCCAGCTCAGTGGCTTCACTCAGCAGCCGAAAACACAACGGTAGCCTGATGAGTGGCCGGTATAATTTGAACATCCACTAGCCGTTTGGCTGGTGGACGAAAAAGGTCATTTCCAACCCTGGTTGTTTGGGTTCTGAAATGTGTTTCCCAAAAAGCCCAAGATGATCGTTTTGTGCCCAACTCAAAGATATTCAGTTTACGGTCACAGTGCAGACTAGGGATGCACCCAAACCAAATTTTTGGGGGTTCAGCTGAATCCTGAACCCCCTGGTTGAGATTGTGCTGACTCCTCCTCCCATCCTCATGAATGAAGTCAACAGGGACTGTCCTTCCTTTGCTGTACCTGAAGTTGCTGCATTCTGGCTGCTGTCTGGAGATTCCTTCATGAACAACTCGTATTCTTCCAGATGTTTCAGACCAGATGTTGTAACAGCGGCCATATTGTGTATAGTTTAGGGTCCTTGCCACCACCAGACCAATCAGCATTGAGCAGATTGAACATGAATCTGGACTTGAATGGTCTTCTTTTGACTGAAAGTACTGCCAAACAACAACTTGTTCTCACCAGATCCATGTCCACTTTCTCACAGCCTACTGCATTGAACGCTCCACCTACGTAAACACCTTCGGCAGAAACCCAACCCAGTCAAAAGCCCAATATTTAGCCCAATCAGAAGCCCAATCCTGGATTCGGTGCATCCCTGGTTGTAAGTGTAGGTCATAATATTATGTATATTTAAAACGCTGGGGCTATTTTATTGCATTGAGTATTTTCAGGTACATCTGGTGATGCGTACGTACTTTTAACATTTCACATGCAGGACTTTAACTTTTACATTGTTTTGTTTTTACATTTGTCATATTGCAACTCTTACTCAAGGAAAGACTCCTCCATCACCGTCATTGTTTAGCAGTACGGAAGTAGACCTTCGTTTAGTCTGCGTCGTACTGTTAACCCACCGAATGTCTTGAATGTAACGTTGGAAACTACAGTATTTCAACTCCTTAGAAAGCAGAAATATTTTACTAAGTTACAGAGGAAGCTGTGGTCCCGTTTTACACAGGCTACCTTCAGGCTTCTCCAAGCTAAATTTAAAGGTGCAATACGAGTTCCTGCATGGTTTCAGCGCAATTTTATTTTCGTCTCAAATGGTAGTCATCTCTCCTTGATTCAACAGTTACGGAAACATGGGGAGAGGGGCGAGCTTGCTCTGTTGTGTTTGATATTTACCATAAAGAATATATATGGAGACCAGTGGAGGATATCAGAAGTCTCTTTCCCGGTGCTGGCTGAGTGTTACTGAGCAGCCTCCAACTGAGCTTGAAGACGTAGATGTGACGTGAGCAACGTGTCTGAAAGTGTGAAGTCTTCTGGTAGCTGTGAGAGAGAAATCTCAATCATTCCCAATCTCACAGAGACGGAGAGTGTAGGTATATGTAAGGAGATAACATAGACACAGGCTAATTACTGATCACTAACATGCTAGTTAACATTAGTAATTACTGATCACTAACATGCTAGTTTAACATTAGTAATTACTGATCACTAACATGCTAGTTAACATTAGTAATTACTGATCACTAACATGCTAGTTTAACATTAGTAATTACTGATCACTAACATGCTAGTTTAACATTAGTAATTACTGATCACTAACATGCTAGTTAACATTAGTAATTACTGATCACTAACATGCTAGTTAACATTAGTAATTACTGATCACTAACATGCTAGTTAACATTAGTAATTACTGATCACTAACATGCTAGTTAACATTAGTAATTACTGATCACTAACATGCTAGTTTAACATTAGTAATTACTGATCACTAACATGCTAGTTAACATTAGTAATTACTGATCACTAACATGCTAGTTAACATTAGTAATTAAACCTAAACAGATAATGGAAGTCCAAACAGCCTGTGAGCTTCTCCTGTACTATACGGTAATTCCTCTACTGTGTGACAGTAAGTCTCGTGGTTATGACCCAATCGTTAGCCTATTGTTATAAAAGCGTCTGCTACGGAGCCATAACGTGAGCTACAAGGTAATGGAGCCTTTTATACATTGTCGTGTTTCTTTAGAAATAAACAACGGAGAAATAGAGTCTTTAAACACTTCAGATGTAAAGTTATTCACTGTCAAAGTGACGTCAGAATGAATGGGAGTCAATGGGATGCTAACGGGAGGTGATGGTTGGTAGCAACAAAATGGCGCCATAGAAGTTTGCGTTGTGGAGAGAGACTTACCCCCCCATTGGTATTTACTTGGACAGTCAACAGAAGTGATGTCATGCAGGAACTCATAGTGCACCTTTAAAGGGACAAGCCACCGTTTGTTGAAACGGGGCTTATCAGTCTACCCTGGCTGTAGATGGGTGGGCCAACGCATTTTTTGTCTGTTTTGTCTCAAGTAATTAGGTTGGTTTTTTTTGGCTCACTTTTACTCACAACATGCTAACCGACAACATAGGATTCCATTCACTACGCTAAGCTAACTAGCGGCGGTAATGCATGCACAAAAAAAAATGCGTTGGCCCACCTATCTCCAGCTAGGGGAGACCGTGATAAGCCCTATTTCAACAAACTGTGGAATGTCCCTTTAAATTAGCTTCATGTTTGTGCTGAAAAGTATTTGACAATTGACAGATTGAAGCTCTTAAATAGTTCAGCACCAAAACCATCAGACGTGTAGCAGTGTTTCAGTCCATCAAATGTCTAAACATCCCCTTCATTAAATCAGATGTAGGAATGTAGTTTTTAGTTGCTGTGATTTCCCCAAAAAGCTGAAATGTTGAGTAAATTTCACCTAAATGTGTTAGCTTTGTTTCTTTCCTCGTTGTTTTTTGTGCGTTTCACTAAACATGATGTTTGTGCAATAAAAAACACTTGAAAAATATGGCTCTGAAATTAATTTATTCATAACTGTCTTTGCCTAAAAAATACACATTACATATGAAATACACAGAAGTGTAATACAGAGCACATGATTGCGATTTACAAAAGGAAAAATCAAATCTAGCAGTACAAATATATATCTACACTGGTCCGAGAAAACCAAAAGTTTTGGCATTTCAAACAATTGTCAACCAACCAAATGTTTCAGTGCATTAGAGACGGGGTCGAAAACTAAAAACCTACTTCCACAAAAGTAACGCAACAACCTAAAGATGAGAATAATCACAACTTCTTCATCCCTTAAAACAAAGAATACAAAGAATACCAGGAATGTTTTACACCGATGGACATTTACAATGTCAGGTACATTTTTAAACTTAAAATATTAGTCTAAAAACAAAGAAAAAATCATGACCTATAATCATAAAAATCAACAAACTCGGGCTTCCAGCTCACCCAGTAAAGGCTCTGACCATCAGCCGTATGGTTGGGGGGGGTCTGAGCCTTAATGTGTCTCTAAAAAAAAATAACTAGTTACACAAAATTAACGCGTTCGTGTCTCCATCTTCTCATTATGACCTAAAGATGAGAATAACCACAACTTCTTCATCCCTTAACACACAGAGAATACCAGGAATGTTTTACACCAATGGGACATTTCAGTCAGTTTCATTTTCAACTTAAAATATTAGTCTATAAACAAAGGAAAACATCATGATATATAACCATAAAAAAACAACAAACTATATGACAGAATCATAAAAAACAACAACACAGAAGACCAGATGTATTGTTGGCTAATCAATGACATATGAAAAACGTTGCCAAAACTAAATAGAGCCGAAGTCCCGCCCCTTCCGGTGGACCTCATGGGACCTTAAGTCAGAAAAAATATGAACGGTAAGTGAACGGGGAGAGGCAAATCATTGTTTGATCCCGTTTGAATTGAGCCATGGATTACAAATATGATGTTCGTCAATTTAAAAGATGATTTTTCAACCGAAGAAAGTCTCAGTTAGCCGTAGGTTTGTCGTAGTACCACTTAGTTTAGTGTGAAACAGCTCAGTGGACTACATCTCCCAGTGGACTACATCTCCCAGTGGACTACATCTCCCAGTGGACTACATCTCCCAGTGGACTACATCTCCCATTTCACACAACCTACCTCACCTAGCTTGATGCTTGGTTTGCTCGCTAGCTAGCTAGCTTAGCTCTGTTCCACAACACATGTAACGTTATCTTAACTGCTGTGTTTTATCCAGTCAGGTGTTTTCAGCAGAGAAGCAAAAGAACGAGAGAGATCCTCTGATCATTAGAGTAACGTTACATCCCCGGTATGATACACACAGACATCGTAGCTTCAGAGAGACATCATCCATGAACACTGCAAAAAGAGATGTGTTAAAAATGACACAACATGTGTAGTCCCTGAACACACTCACCACATGTGTTAAAATTCTACATGTTGTGTCATTTTTAACACAAGAGTTGTGTCATCTCTTTTTGCAGTGTATTCTCAAAGAATTCGGTAAGGAGACAATAAAAAAAAATAAAATCCTGTCCTGTCCCGCCAAAGGTGAAAGAAATGCAATTTAAAATTATGAATATGATTTATCCCACTAATGATTTCTTAAAACAGATTTAAAATGGATGTAGGAAACTGTACACTGCAAAAAGAGATGTGTTAAAAATCACACAACATGTAGAATTTTAACACATGTGGTGAGTGTGTTCAGGGACTACACATGTTGTGTAATTTTTAACACATCTCTTTTTGCAGTGAAGTTTGTAGTCTTTCTAATTACGTATTTTCACAGTCTGATACTTCAACAGTTTAACAATAAACGGAGACTTTCTTCGGTTGAAAAATAAATGTTTTAAATTGACGAACATGTTTGTAATCCATGGCTCAATTCAAACTGGATCAAAAAATAATTACTATCTCTCCATTGACCCTCGTTCATATTTTTTTCGAAAGATAGGTCCCATTGGCCGGAAGTAGAAGGGGGCGGGACTTCGGCTCTCTATAGTGGCCCTCCGGCCCTGCCAAGGATTTCGGCAGCGCCACGCTGGCGCCAAATTAAACTTCTTAAACATCTGGCGTGCAAAAAAACATCCTGTAAAGCTCCAATCGTCTGGCGAGATTCTGCTACGTTGTGCTGGCTGAACAGGAGCTGATTTAGCCGACCAATCACAGGGCTGAAATGTGAAGTGCGTGAGGTTAAAGGGAAGGGGAGGAGTCACAGGACAAAAAAACAAGGCTACTGATTGGCCGCTTCACAGGCGTCGATCCAATCGCTGTACACATCCACCGGTTCGGACAGATCTGACGGGGGGAAGGTTAAGAAAAGGAAAGGTCCAGAAAAACTAAACACGTGTTCCTGAAAAGCTGCATAACTTTTACATTCAACATTTCACAAAACTAACGTTGCACGATATAAACAAAATGTGATTTTTCGGGACACCTGCGGGTCACACACGTCACACGTGGTACGCTCCGCAGGGTTTGTCTCACGGTACGCTCTGACGTGGTACGCTCCGCAGGGTTTGTCTCGCGGTACGCTCCGACGTGGTACGCTCCGCAGGGTTTGTCTCGCGGTACGCTCCGACGTGGTACGCTCCGCAGGGTTTGTCTCACGGTACGCTCTGACGTGGTACGCCCGCAGGGTTTGTTCGCGTACGCCCGACGTGGTACGCCCGCAGGGTTTGTCTTCGCGTACGCCTCTGACGTGGTACGCCCGCAGGGTTTGTTCGCGGTACGCCCGACGTGGTACGCCCGCAGGGTTTGTTCGCGGTACGCCCGCAGGGTTTGTTCGCGGTACGCCCGCAGGGTTTGTCTTCGCGTACGCCCGACGTGGTACGCCCGCAGGGTTTGTTCACGGTACGCCCGACGTGGTACGCCCGCAGGGTTTGTCTCCACGGTACGCTCTGACGTGGTACGCCCGCAGGGTTTGTGTCTTCGATGTACGCCCGACGTGGTACGCTCCGCAGGGTTTGTCTCGCGGTACGCTCCGACGTGGTACGCCCGCAGGGTTTGTTCGCGTACGCCCGACGTGGTACGCCCGCAGGGTTTGTTCGCGGTACGCCCTCCGACGTGGTACGCTCCGCAGGGTTTGTCTCGCGGTACGCTCCGACGTGGTACGCTCCGCAGGGTTTGTCTCACGGTACGCTCTGACGTGGTACGCTCCGCAGGGTTTGTCTCGCGGTACGCCCGCAGGGTTTGTCTTCACGGTACGCCTCCGACGTGGTACGCCCGCAGGGCTTGTCTCGCGGTACGCTGCGCAGGGTTTGTCTCGCGGTACGCTCCGACGTGGTACGCTCCGCAGGGCTTGTCTCGCGGTATGCTCCGCAGGGCTTGTCTCGCGGTACGCTCCGACGTGGTACGCTCCGACGTGGTACGCTCCGCAGGGCTTGTCTCGCGGTACGCTCCGCAGGGTTTGTCTCACGGTACGCCCGACGTGGTACGCCCGCAGGGTTTGTTTCACGGTACGCCCGCAGGGTTTGTTCACGGTACGCCCCGCAGGGTTTGTTCACGGTACGCCCGGACGTGGTACGCCCGCAGGGTTTGTTCACGGTACGCCTCCGCAGGGTTTGTTCACGGTACGCCCGCAGGGTTTGTCTCACGGTACGCCCGACGTGGTACGCCCGCAGGGTTTGTTCGCGGTACGCCCGATGTGGTACGCCCGCAGGGTTTGTTCGCGGTACGCCCGCAGGGTTTGTTCGCGGTACGCCCGCAGGGTTTGTTCGCGGTACGCCCGACGTGGTACGCCCGCAGGGTTTGTTCGCGGTACGCCCGCGTGGTACGCCCGCAGGGTTTGTTCGCGGTACGCCCGCAGGGTTTGTTCACGGTACGCGCTCCGCAGGGTTTGTTCACGGTACGCCCGACGTGGTACGCCCGCAGGGTTTGTTCGCGGTACGCCCGCAGGGTTTGTTCACGGTACGCCCGCAGGGTTTGTCTCGCGGTACGCTCCGACGTGGTACGCTCCGCAGGGTTTTTCGCGGTACGCCCGCAGGGTTTGTTCACGGTACGCCCGACGTGGTACGCTCCGCAGGGTTTGTCTCACGGTACGCTCCGACGTGGTACGCTCCGCAGGGTTTGTCTCACGGTACGCTCCGACGTGGTACGCCCGCAGGGTTTGTCTTCACGGTACGCCCGACGTGGTACGCCCGCAGGGCTTTGTTCACGGTACGCCCGCAGGGTTTGTCTCACGGTACGCCCGACGTGGTACGCCCGCAGGGTTTGTTCACGGTACGCCCGACGTGGTACGCCCGCAGGGTTTGTTCACGGTACGCCCGACGTGGTACGCCCGCAGGGTTTGGTTCGCGTACGCCCGACGTGGTACGCCCGCAGGGTTTGTTCGCGGTACGCCCGACGTGGTACGCCTCGCAGGGTTTGTTCGCGCGGTACGCCCGACGTGGTACGCCCGCAGGGTTTGTTCGCGTACGCCCGGACGTGGTACGCCCGCAGGGTTTGTCTTCACGGTACGCCGGACGTGGTACGCCCGCAGGGTTTGTCTCACGGTACGCTCCGACGTGGTACGCTCCGCAGGGTTTGTCTCACGGTACGCTCCGACGTGGTACGCTCCGCAGGGCTTGTCTCACGGTACGCTCCGCAGGGTTTGTCTCACGGTACGCTCCGACGTGGTACGCTCCGCAGGGTTTGTTCACGGTACGCCCGCAGGGCTTGTTCGCGGTACGCCCGCAGGGCTTGTTCGCGGTACGCCCAGGGCTTGTCTTCGTGGTACGCCCGCAGGGTACGCTCCGCAGGGTTTGTCTCACGGTACGCTCCGACGTGGTACGCTCCGCAGGGTTTGTCTCACGGTACGCTCCGCAGGGCTTGTCTCGCGGTACGCCCGCAGGGGCTTGTCTCATGGTACGCCCGACGTGGTACGCCTCCGCAGGGTTTGTTCGATGTACGCCCGACGTGGTACGCCTGCAGGGCTTGTTCGCGGTACGCCCGCAGGGTTTGTCTCACGGTACGCCCGGACGTGGGTACGCCCGCAGGGTTTGTCTCACGGTACGCTCCGCAGGGTTTGTCTCACGGTACGCTCCGACGTGGTACGCTCCGCAGGGCTTGTCTCGCGGTACGCTCCGCAGGGCTTGTCTCACGGTACGCTCCGCAGGGCTTGTCTCGCGGTACGCTCCGCAGGGTTTGTCTCACGGTACGCTCCGCAGGGCTTGTCTCACGGTACGCTCCGCAGGGCTTGTCTCGTTGTCACGCGGTACGCTCCGCAGGGTTTGTCTCGCGGTGGGTTTTTGTCTCTTTGTCATCCTGTCGTGTTGTCTCTTTTTGGTCATTTGTGTTTTCTTTGGGGTAGTTTTGGGTCTCTTTGTTGGTAGTTTTGCATCTCTTTTTCAGAGAGACACACACACACACGCACCCATGCAAACAAACACAAATACACACACACACATTATGTTATGTTTTTGGGTAAAGGATACAGGTTATAGGGGTCTGGAACTCCTCCAAGCAAACGCTGCACGATATGATTCCTGTGTTTCGCGTTCGTTCCCTAAAACAACAGTTAGTATGTCAGTGATGGTGGTCAGGATGTCTGTCTCTGTCTCTCTCTCTCATTACAGTTTTTTCCGATTGCTAAACGACAGTGGGCACAACTGGAGTCACGTGTGCAAAACTCTGACTCCAGTCTGCACTACCAACAGTCACCTGAGCTAAACAGTTCACATCACCTGCAAAACAGGCTCAGTGCAGCCAAACACTCAGCACAATCCTCACTGAGATAACACACACACACACACACACACACACACACACACACACACACACACACACACACACACACACACACACACACACACACACAGTCACTCAGAACACACTAAGGGTAAAAACACTAGCAGAACACACCAATACAGAAAATACAAACTTTTTCATCTTTACAGTTTGAATAATTTGAGTGACTTGATACTAGTTTATTTAAGGAAAAAATATAGATTGTATAATATACCAATTTTTACATAAGGTAAAAAAGAAGGAATGAACATCAGCAGTTTTCTTCAATATAGTATTTTGTCTCTAGTAATTTATGGAATTACTGGGGTAAAAAAACTAAAGGTACATACGTAACAGTACCAAAGAATAGTGTGACTAATCCTGCCTCTCTCCAGCATCATGTGACAAGTTCTCTTCATCACAATGGATGTCTTCATCATCTCTAAATACTAATGAATGTGGTCTTTCTATTGCTTTCACCTCCATTACTTTCTGAAAAACAGTAAGAACACAGTTTTACTATTGTAAAGATATAGTGTTTTTTACTTTTTTTTATATCTGTGTACATCTTACCTGGACATGTTGGTATCTTTGATCTTTTACCTGTTTCTCTCAAACAGTACAGGATATAATTGGTTCATTCTTATTTGGTGTTTGTATACAAAAAAAGTCTTTCTGAGCTTTCTCTGTATAAATACCGTATATGTTCACTAACTAGTCTAAAACTAGACACCTACTTAGACTTTCAGCTATAATCCCAATCAGCAGTGTTTGATAGGCACCAGACTGAGATCTATTCTGTGTTGAATGTGTGGTTAACAGTGTTGACAGCAGTGTGTTAGCATCTGAACAAAGTGCTGTAGATCTACAGTGTTGTGCAGGTTGTGGTTAAAGTCCTGGGATAAGTGTGGAGAGTTTAGAAAACTGTGTTCAAGCGATGAGAAACCAACTAGAGTCTGGTCCACATGAACTGCTGCTGTGCAGACTGGAGTCAGAGTTTTGCACACGTGACTCCGGTTGTGCCCCACTGTCGTTTAGCAATCGGAAAAAACTGTAAGTCTCTCTCTCTCCATCCCTCCATCCCTCCATCCAGCCGTCTGTCTGTCTGTCTCTCTCTCTCTCCCCCTCCAGCCAGCCTTCATTAAGTCTCTCTCTCATCCCTACATCCATCCGTCTGTCTGTCTGTCTCTCTCTCTCCCTCCCTCCATCCAGCCTTCATTAAGTCTCTCTCTCATCCCTACATCCATCCATCCGTCTGTCTGTCTGTCTGTCTCTCCCTCCATCCAGCCTTCATTAAGTCTCTCTCTCATCCCTACATCCATCCGTCTGTCTGTCTCTCTCTCTCTCTCTCTCTCTCCCTCCATCCAGCCTTCATTAAGTCTCTCTCTCATCCCTACATCCATCCGTCTGTCTGTCTGTCTGTCTGTCTGTCTCTCTCTCTCCCTCCCTCCATCCAGCCTTCATTAAGTCTCTCTCTCTCTCTCCATCCAGCCTTCTGTCTGTCTGTCTGTCTTTCTCTCTGTCTGTCTGTCTGTCTGTCTGTCTCTCTCTCTCCCTCCCTCCATCCAGCCTTCATTAAGTCTCTCTCTCTCTCTCCATCCAGCCTTCTGTCTGTCTGTCTGTCTTTCTCTCTGTCTGTCTGTCTCTCTGTCTGCCTGTCTGCCTGTCTGTCTGTCTGTCTGTCTGTCTGTCTCTCTCTCTCTCTCTCTCTCTGTGTCTCTGTCTCTCTCTCTCTCACATTTTGACATCGCAGGATTTCTCGTGGTTACAGAACGGGCAGGTGAACTGGACGTCCAGGTTACCAGTCATCTTCTTCTTCGGAGGCGGCTTTCTCTTTGACTTCCTGCGCCCCATTTATATATATATATATATATATAATGCTGTTAATCTGCAGGAGACAAAAGATAACATGTGGACATTACCGGACACTTTCACACTCAGGATCACTTTTACAACTCTGTCCTCATGGGTCTGTCTGTCTGTGTGTGTATGGTTGAGTTAATCTAAAGGCTCTGACTGACCCACCAACCAGACAGCCGATCAGGTTGGTGTGTCAGCACCTTAAGACCCTCATTATTTGGGACACTAAACTGCACGTAGACCACTAACCCTTATGTCATAGTTTTAGTAACCGTCCACTTTTTTGAACGGCTCTGATTACGGTGATTTTCCCGTTCAATACCTCAATTGACGTTTCATTAAATGCTGATATAAAGAGTTTTACATCTGGAACCGAGCCAATCAGCTACGAGATAAATGGTGACCATAACACATTTAATTCGGCAAAAAAAAACATTTTAAAAACGGCAAAAAAAAGGCAAAGAAACACGCCTGTGTACAGACACCGTCGGAGACTTCAATGGTAGCCGCTCGTTCAGATGTAAACATTCCCATGGTAACTGCGAGCTTCACCAATCAGAGGCGAGCGCTGTTACGCAAGGGATTGTGGGTAGTGTAGTACATGTCCATGACATCGCCAATAAAACACGTTTTTCTTAAACCTAAAGGTAGATTTTAGACGGACTTGCGGCTTCTACGGGAGCAGAAACCTTCGTCTCACAACCTGGTAGCTCGTCGTCGGCCTACCTCGGATGGGTGAGACATTATGGCCGATAATCGGAACCACACTGTTGAACTATACGGCTTTTTAATCATCACTGCACACCTGGATCCGAAGGCAGTCAAACCACTGGACCAAATCTACCTCCTACCTTCTCCTCGTGGATAACACCTAACGTTGGGTCGTGTTTGATTACTATATGCTTATTCTACATCCTAAATCTCACCAAACAATCCGACCTACGACAAACAGCCTCAGAGAAAACACTGAAGCGCCAAAAAGCCGCCAAAAAGCCACCAAAGCTACACGCTAGCAAGCTAGCTCGCTAACAGCCGCTAGCCCGCGACTATGAGATAGAACTAGCTTTTAATAAACTAGTTTGGGGGTAAAAGGTGGAGCCGACGTGTGTATTATGGGATGTATTACTGCCGATTTGCTTCATTATGTGATGCGCTGCGTCTCTTACCAACGGGATGTCTTGCGGCGGAGGATGCTGTGTGTTCAACTGGATCATCCGGGTACCGCCGAGAGGGACGGAGGATACAGAGGCTTGTTGCATTCAGGTGGTGGAGAAATAATCGGAGAAATGAGATCCCCGCTGGTAATACTGAAGTTAATGCATCCTCAAGTCGGAAAAACAACTCGGAAAGTCGGCGAAATGTTTGCTACACGACTGGCCGACGTATATATACACAGGAGCTCTGCGGACGAAAGTAAATGTTGGGTTGATGATAAGAAGCTTTTTATATTAATTAATTTGTTACCTGTAATTTGTAATATGGGTTTAGTTAGTAACCGTTAGTTGCTGTCCACGTAGAGTGACCTAGAATAGTTACAACAGTTATTTATTAGCATTAACTTGATAACAATTCAGTTAAAGCAATGATGTAGTGGTTTTATGCAACACGTCTGGGATAAAAATCACTAATATTAAGCTTAAAACTGGAAATAAATACTGGAAACGGCTTTTGACGTTTGTTGTCAAACGCCCTGAGCTACAGCATACAATACAACACATCTTCTTTGTAACGTTCATGTTGTTTCCACATTGTGGACTTTAAGCTCATGAACGTCAGTCAGAAGATTGTCTTTCAAACTTCCGAGGAGCACTTGAATGCAGCTCGTGTATATGTGGTATTAAAAAAAGTAAATAAAATAAATAAATGATGTTAATTAGTGTGCAATGTCCATTCTTAATTAAGCAAAAAGACATAATTAGGTGGAAAATAAACCCTAAGAAAAGGGACTATGAGAGAAAAACTATAAAATCGATGAGAATAGATGAATAAAATAATCATTTTCAAAGAATACCATTGATTGGCCCGTCTCGCCTCGAGGGGCGGGGCTTGTTCCTAGAGTAATATGACGGAGGAAGTGGAAGTGGCTCGGCTGGACCTTGGTCTACTAGTGTTTTTAGCAGTAGGAGTTATATCACTTTGCATTTGGCCTTCCTAAATCCGGACAGGGAAAGGAAAGGAAGGTAAGTGGACTTAGAGTGTGTAACTTTAGAGAGTAACTGTAACTGTGACTTTTATATCCTGAAGAAATGCTGAATGAAGCAAGGTGGCGAGTTAAAGCTGTTATAACTTTAGCTCTTACCTGCTGTTGACATGTCCCCACGGGCTGTATATTAGTCTGTGTATTTACCTTTATCCCTACATGCTAATACCTTGTTACATAAGGAATACACACATCGGCTGTAACGGTCAGTGAATTGTGTAACTGTATTTTCTCTGCTCTGTTATCTTATTCTGCAGATATTATTATCAGGTCAGCTGCACGTGGAGCTCCAGCTGACAAACACACCAGAGCTTTATCTCTGTGGCCACAGATATTTGGACACCATGGCAACAGAGGGGGAGCCCACAGACACCATGGCAACAGAGGGGGCACCCACAGACGTGGTCAAAGTGCTGCACCTCCTGGTTCTCTCCTTCTCCTGGGGCATGCAGCTCTGGGTCTCCTTCATAGCAGGTAGGAGGACAGGCAGACAGACAAACTGTCTGTCTGTCTGTCTGTGATTGATCAGTCAATCTTAACTGTTAGGTAGTTTACAGACCTTTCGCTAACAGTTCCTCCTCTTCCACCCTTTTCTCTCTGAAAATGCCACGTAAAAATGAGAAGGTAGCAGCGTGGCTGTAGCCTATGTTTAGATCGTTGATCTTGCATCTCTACATGCCACTGTACTTAATCTGCTCTTTTTATCTTAATTGTTACTCTTATTTTATTACATCCTGTGTGTGTATATATTCACATATATTTTTACTTATATTGTCCGTTCTGTTAAGCTTATTTTAGATAATGTGTGACATGCACCTACGACACCAAAACAAATTCCTTGTATGTGTAAAAAATGTACTTGGCAATAAAGCTTTTCTGATTCTGATTGATGTGTGTGCCTGCAGGCTTTGCGTTGGTGCGGCAGGTGAGTCGGCACACCTTCGGCCTGGTGCAGAGTAAGCTCTTCCCGGTGTACTTCCACTGCCTGCTGGCGAGCAGCGCGGTCAGCCTGGCTGTGTTCGCGGTGTACCGCCCCACGCAGCTGCTGGACTGGCATCAGAGTCTGCAGGTCAGACACCACTTCCTTTTACAGCTCTCATATTGTAAAAAAAAAAGTGAGATTTCCATGTCTTGTTTTTTTTTCCTCAGGGCTGTTGATCGATTAAAATATTTAATCGTGATTAATCGCATGATTGGCCATAGTTAACTAAGTAATTGCACATTTTTATCTTTTGTAAATGTACTTTAAAAGGGATATTTTTACAAGTTTAAATGCTGCAGTAGTATATGTTCTCATTCCAGAAGCTGGAATCAGGGAACCTTTTTCTTTTCATAAAAATGACTAATCGATAAAATAGATTTATTTAATAGTTGAGAACTAATGGATGAGTCTTTGCAGCTCTACTTTAACCCTGCTCCCCTTCTTCCAGTGAAGTATCTGGTCCTGTGTTGCAGATGGGTCTGTTCTAGATGGGTCTGTTCTAGATGGTTCTGTTCTAGATGGGTCTGTTCTTCATGTTGCAGATGGGTCTGTTCTAGATGGGTCTGTTCTTCATGTTCTAGATGGGTCTGTTCTTCATGTTCTAGATGGGTCTGTTCTAGATGGGTCTGTTCTTTGTGTTGCAGATGGGTCTGTTCTAGATGGGTCTGTTCTTCATGTTGCAGATGGGTCTGTTCTAGATGGGTCTGTTCTAGATGGGTCTGTTCTTCATGTTGCAGATGGGTCTGTTCTAGATGGGTCTGTTCTTTGTGTTGCAGATAGGTCTGTTCTAGATGGGTCTGTTCTTCATGTTCTAGATGGGTCTGTTGTTCATGTTGCAGATGGGTCTGTTCTTCATGTTGCAGATGGGTCTGTTCTAGATGGGTCTGTTCATGTTGCAGATGGATCTGTTCTAGATGGGTCTGTTCTAGATGGGTCTGTTCTAGATGGGTCTGTTCATGTTGCAGATGGATCTGTTCTAGATGGGTCTGTTCTAGATGGGTCTGTTCTTCATGTTGCAGATGGGTCTGTTCTAGATGGGTCTGTTCTAGATGGGTCTGTTCTTCATGTTGCAGATGGGTCTGTTCTAGATGGGTCTGTTCTAAATGGGTCTGTTCTTCATGTTGCAGATGGGTCTGTTCTAGATGGGTCTGTTCTAGATGGGTCTGTTCTAGATGGGTCTGTTCTTTGTGTTGCAGATGGGTCTGTTCTAGATGGGTCTGTTCTTCATGTTGCAGATGGGTCTGTTCTAGATGGGTCTGTTCTTTGTGTTGCAGATGGGTCTGTTCTAGATGGGTCTGTTCTTCATGTTCTAGATGGGTCTGTTGTTGATGTTGCAGATGGGTCTGTTCTTCATGTTGCAGATGGGTCTGTTCTAGATGGGTCTGTTCTAGATGGGTCTGTTCTTTGTGTTGCAGATGGGTCTGTTCTAGATGGGTCTGTTGTTCATGTTGCAGATGGGTCTGTTCTTCATGTTGCAGATGGGTCTGTTCTAGATGGGTCTGTTCTAGATGGGTCTGTTCTTCATGTTGCAGATGGGTCTGTTCTAGATGGGTCTGTTCTAGATGGGTCTGTTCTTCATGTTGCAGATGGGTCTGTTCTAGATGGGTCTGTTCTAGATGGGTCTGTTCTTCATGTTGCAGATGGGTCTGTTCTAGATGGGTCTGTTGTTCATGTTGCAGATGGGTCTGTTCTTCATGTTGCAGATGGGTCTGTTCTAGATGGGTCTGTTCTAGATGGGTCTGTTCTTTGTGTTGCAGATGGGTCTGTTCTAGATGGGTCTGTTGTTCATGTTGCAGATGGGTCTGTTCTTCATGTTGCAGATGGGTCTGTTCTAGATGGGTCTGTTCTAGATGGGTCTGTTCTTCATGTTGCAGATGGGTCTGTTCTAGATGGGTCTGTTCTAAATGGGTCTGTTCTTCATGTTGCAGATGGGTCTGTTCTAGATGGGTCTGTTCATGTTGCAGATGGATCTGTTCTAGATGGGTCTGTTCTAGATGGGTCTGTTCTAGATGGGTCTGTTCATGTTGCAGATGGATCTGTTCTAGATGGGTCTGTTCTAGATGGGTCTGTTCTTCATGTTGCAGATGGGTCTGTTCTAGATGGGTCTGTTGTTCATGTTGCAGATGGGTCTGTTGTTCATGTTGCAGATGGGTCTGTTCTAGATGGGTCTGTTCTAGATGGGTCTGTTCATGTTGCAGATGGGTCTGTTCTAGATGGGTCTGTTGTTCATGTTGCAGATGGGTCTGTTCTTCATGTTGCAGATGGGTCTGTTCTAGATGGGTCTGTTCTAGATGGGTCTGTTCTTCATGTTGCAGATGGGTCTGTTCTAAATGGGTCTGTTCTTCATGTTGCAGATGGGTCTGTTCTAGATGGGTCTGTTCTTTGTGTTGCAGATGGGTCTGTTCTAGATGGGTCTGTTCTTTGTGTTGCAGATGGGTCTGTTCTAGATGGGTCTGTTCTTTGTGTTGCAGATGGGTCTGTTCTAGATGGGTCTGTTCTTTGTGTTGCAGATGGGTCTGTTCTAGATGGGTCTGTTCTTTGTGTTGCAGATGGGTCTGTTCTAGATGGGTCTGTTCTAGATGGGTCTGTTCTTTGTGTTGCAGATGGGTCTGTTCTAGATGGGTCTGTTCTTTGTGTTGCAGATGGGTCTGTTCTAGATGGGTCTGTTCTTTGTGTTGCAGATGGGTCTGTTCTAGATGGTTCTGTTCTAGATGGGTCTGTTCTTCATGTTGCAGATGGGTCTGTTCTAGATGGGTCTGTTCTTCATGTTCTAGATGGGTCTGTTCTAGATGGGTCTGTTCTTTGTGTTGCAGATGGGTCTGTTCTAGATGGGTCTGTTCTTCATGTTGCAGATGGGTCTGTTCTAGATGGGTCTGTTCTAGATGGGTCTGTTCTTCATGTTGCAGATGGGTCTGTTCTAGATGGGTCTGTTCATGTTGCAGATGGATCTGTTCTAGATGGGTCTGTTCTAGATGGGTCTGTTCTAGATGGGTCTGTTCATGTTGCAGATGGATCTGTTCTAGATGGGTCTGTTCTAGATGGGTCTGTTCTTCATGTTGCAGATGGGTCTGTTCTAGATGGGTCTGTTCTAGATGGGTCTGTTCTTCATGTTGCAGATGGGTCTGTTCTAGATGGGTCTGTTCTAGATGGGTCTGTTCTAGATGGGTCTGTTCTTTGTGTTGCAGATGGGTCTGTTCTAGATGGGTCTGTTCTTCATGTTGCAGATGGGTCTGTTCTAGATGGGTCTGTTCTTTGTGTTGCAGATGGGTCTGTTCTAGATGGGTCTGTTCTTCATGTTCTAGATGGGTCTGTTGTTCATGTTGCAGATGGGTCTGTTCTTCATGTTGCAGATGGGTCTGTTCTAGATGGGTCTGTTCTAGATGGGTCTGTTCTTTGTGTTGCAGATGGGTCTGTTCTAGATGGGTCTGTTCTTCATGTTGCAGATGGGTCTGTTCTAGATGGGTCTGTTCTAGATGGGTCTGTTCTTCATGTTGCAGATGGGTCTGTTCTAGATGGGTCTGTTGTTCATGTTGCAGATGGGTCTGTTCTTCATGTTGCAGATGGGTCTGTTCTAGATGGGTCTGTTCTAGATGGGTCTGTTCTTCATGTTGCAGATGGGTCTGTTCTAGATGGGTCTGTTCTAGATGGGTCTGTTCTTCATGTTGCAGATGGGTCTGTTCTAGATGGGTCTGTTCTAGATGGGTCTGTTCTTCATGTTGCAGATGGGTCTGTTCTAGATGGGTCTGTTCTTTGTGTTGCAGATGGGTCTGTTCTAGTTGGGTCTGTTCTTTGTGTTGCAGATGGGTCTGTTCTAGATGGGTCTGTTCTTCATGTTGCAGATGGGTCTGTTCTAGATGGGTCTGTTCTAGATGGGTCTGTTCTTTGTGTTGCAGATGGGTCTGTTCTAGATGGGTCTGTTCTTCGTGTTGCAGATGGGTCTGTTCTAGATGGGTCTGTTCTAGATGGGTCTGTTCTAGATGGGTCTGTTCTTTGTGTTGCAGATGGGTCTGTTCTCCGTGGCTCTGGTGGCGGTCAGTCTGAACGCGCGGTGGCTCGGCCCGGCGGCCACGGAGGTGATGCTGCAGCTCCAGGAGGTGGAGAAGGAGCACGGCCTCGGGGGCCAGGTCGGGCTGGGCAGCCAGACGGAGGCCTACGCCACGCTCAAAGACCAGGACCCCAAGTACAGAGCCTACAGGCGCACGTTTGGCCGCTACCACGGGCTGTCCAGCCTCTGCAACCTGATCGGCTTCATCTGCACCACCGTTAACCTGATCTACACAGCTCTGAATCTATCCTCCATTTAGAGCGGAGTACTATGTCACTAGGCTCGGGCATCGTTTGGATATTAAGGATTCTGATTCCTAATCCCGATTCTTCCTTGTGATTCCGGTTCTAATCGATTCTTGATTCTGATTCTTTGAGGGGTGTGTCGGTACACGATCCGTTCTGCACATGCGCAAGATATTACTGTTTACGACCTGCACGATCTGTTCCACGCTAGCCTGTGGCTAGCCTCCACCGGGAAGCTAACGTTAGTTTAGCTAACAGCTTATTCGGCTAACCGCTAGCTGACAGCTAGATTCAGTCTAAAATAACGTTATAACTTAATGGGAGAAGCAGCTACAGCTAAATTAAGACTTTACAGTAATAACAATAAAGATAAGTGTTGAGTGATTGTATTTTAAATGAGCACGAGTAAAGTAGAGCTGACGTAACAGCTGTTATGTATGTTAATGTTTATTTTTATGTTTTATTTTGAGGGTCTTTTAAAGTTATTACATGCTGTCTCAGCTAGCGGTTAGCCGAATTAGCTGTTAGCTAATTAGATGTTAGATGTTAAATCTGGAACACATGATCAGATTTGAAACCAAATCTTCCAAACGATTCCAATAAAGAAACGATTCCGATGGAATTGTAATTTTTGAACCAATTCCCAGTAGGAATCGTTTCTCGATGCCCATCCCTAGCTGTCATCATTCCCAGGGCTGGTGTAGGGAACTAGGTCTATGGCTGGGAACTAATTTTGAAGTGCTGCAGAAACCGAACACCGTCAAAAAGCCCAAAATATTCAGCCCAATCAGAAGCCTAATCCTGGATTTCGGTGCATCCCTAATATAAATTACAGCATTTGTTCTTTTTACAGAAAAAACAACATCATTATTATGTTGTATTCTATTTAAATTGCAGAAATGACCTGGCAACTGGAGTAGCTGTTCATACTTCACAATACAAACTGTTGGTTTACACCATCCATTGGTTCTGTTTTTTATATTTACAGCTTTGCTAATTATGCAGATTTTATATTATTGTGTGTGTGTATGTATATATGTATGTGTGTGTGTGTGTGTGTATATATATATATATATATATATATATATATATATATATATATATATATATATATATATATATATATATATATATATATATATATATATATATGTATATATATATATATATATATATATATATATATATATATATATATATATATATATATATATATATATATATATATATATATATATATATATATATATATATATATATGTGTATATATATATATATATATATATATATATATATATATATATATATATATATATATATATATATATATATATATATATATATATATATATATATATATATATATATATATATATATATATATATATATATATATATAGTTGAACATACGTATATGATATTATTTGAATGTGTTTTGAATGAGACCATGGCTTGCTGTTAACCCAGAATCCATCAACATTGCATTAGATTCTCTTTCCACTTCCACCAGTTCACACTAACAACAGGTTCTTACCTCTAGTTTTATGCTAATCTTTTTGAATTGATGGTCAATAAACCGCATGTAGCCTATATGAAATTATATCTAACTTTTGAGTTAAAAAAAGCAGAAAGTATGATACATTTTGACTAATATTTAAGATCAGAGGAACGTATGTTGATGGATAATCACAAACTGTCAAAGTTAAGTCAGAAAAATGTTATAAAATTCAACAAAACACCCCAAAATTCAGTTCAAGTAGTGAACTAATCCTTAATTTGACATGTGAAGAGTGTTTCATGGAACCTCCTGTGTTACTTTATGGTCACTTTGGTTCCAAAAAATATATATATTCTGATATAGAAACTTTGAAAACAGGAGAGTTAGGAACAAAAGTTATTTTAAAAACACACTTATGGTGCGTTCATTTTGTCTTGTAATCGCGACTAGTAGCTCGAGTGTAGCCACCCTTTGCTTTTTTATTAAGGGAAATAATTCCACTAATGAACCCTGACAAAGCACACCTGTGAAGGTAAAACCATTTCAGGTGACTACCTCATGAAGCTCATTGATAGAACACCAAGGGTTTGCAGAGTTATCAAAAAAAGCAAAGGGTGGCTACTTTGAAGAATCTAAAATATATTGGTTCCAACTGGGTCAAAGTTCAATAGCACCAACACGTGGGGGGGAACTTTAAAGTCTGTAGTCAGTGCTTAAAACTGGACTGGAAGGGTGAGGTGTTAGGGGTAATCAACAGTTCTTAACGCAAAATAAAATAAAATCTATAAATAGCAAAGGTCAGTAGATGAAAAGGAGTGTTGCTTTGGTATTTTCTAGCGGTATTAAAACGCGGTAACACAGGTATCTACATGAGAGTGCCATGACACTGTCATGAACACACGAACCCTCATTCTAAAGGAGCTGACACACCGAGCCCATAATCGTCCATCGGACAGACTGGTGAGTAGGGCTGGGCACTATATCGATATTACAGTACAGGCCAAAGGTTTGGACACACCTTCTCATTCAATGCGTTTCCTTTTTATTTTCATGACTATTTACATTGTAGATTCTCACTGAAGGCATCAAAACTATGAATGAACACATATGGAATTATGTACTTAACAAAAAAGTGTGAAATAACTGAAAACATGTCTTATATTTTAGATTCTTCAAAGTAGCCACCCTTTGCTTTTTTTGATAACTCTGCAAACCCTTGGTGTTCTCTCAATGAGCTTCATGAGGTAGTCACCTGAAATGGTTTTACCTTCACAGGTGTGCTTTGTCAGGGTTCATTAGTGGAATTATTTCCCTTATTAATAAAAAAGCAAAGGGTGGCTACTTTGAGGAATCTAAAATATAAGACATGTTTTCAGTTATTTCACACTTTTTTGTTAAGTACATAATTCCATATGTGTTCATTCGTAGTTTTGATGCCTTCAGTGAGAATCTACAATGTAAATAGTCATGAAAATAAAGAAACACATTGAAGGAGAAGGTGGGTCCAAACATTTGGCCTGTACTGTATAGGGTCTTTTTGTGAAAATATTTAGGATGGACACTTTTTGGCGGGCGAGACGGACAGCGAGGAGCTACGGTGAGTTGGTAACACCTGTCAGTTTTTCATGGTTGACGGGGAGACAACACAAGGGTTAGACTCTGCCTCCACTCATTTAGCCATCTTTGGATCATTTCAGATTTAATCATGGATTTGGCTTCACCCTTCTCCATTGGAACATTAATTCCTATATATTTGGTTATATTTTGTGCAAATTGTTCCTTGGTAATCAGAATCAGCTTTATTTAAAGGATGCTGGAATAAATAAGTATTATGTTATTATATTAAGTATTATATAATATATATATATATAATAAGTGGAACCAGTAAACGGGTTACATGTTAAATCTGTGATTGGGAGATTAAACTAAATTTCCTTCATCGTGCGTCTGCTGTTATTCTTTTAAATATGGAACATCAGGTTTGTCTGGTCGATCTTTATTCTCTAAAGCTAGAGATGTAACGATAGACCTAAGTCCAGAGTCTATGGCTGTGCTCGATTTGAAGAACTTCTTAGTTGACTAACACTAATTCAACTGTATCGACTAATCGATTAGTTGATTTAATCGACAGATCTGTAAATCTGAGTTTCTCCGCAAAGAGTCATGTTAAAAGCACCACTTTAATTCCTGTGTTTACCAGAGACGTGCTCGTACGTTTCTTGAAAATAAGTCATTCAGCATGAAAACAGCATCAGACATGACTAATGGACTAAAGAGATCTAAGTTGACTAAGACCAAAACCACCGATTAGTCCACTAATCCACTAATAGGGAGCAGCCCTACCAGATTCGATTCAGGATTTTAAGTTGACGATACGATTTCCTCAGGATTATTATTATAATTTAGTTTTTTTAAAGCCTTTATTTTGACAGGACAGCTGAGACAGGTGAGAAAAGGGGGAGAGTGAGAAGGTAAGACATGCAGGAATCTAATCCTGGACCTCTGCGTCGAGGCATAGACCTCTCAGTATAAGTGCGCCCACTCTACCCACTGAGCCAACCCGGCCACTTCTCAGGGTGTTTTAAACCCTTGTGTTGTCCTCCGGTCATTTGACCTGTTGGAAAAAGTGTTTTATATCAGAAATATGCGTTTCTTTCAACCAAATTGCAGAAAATTAACATGGATGCATGGATATATGTTGTATGGGTTCCATACAGCAAACTTAATGATTACAGTCATTGAATTTTGGGTGTTTCAATCAATTTTATAGCATTTGACTAAACCAGACTGT
Organism: Perca flavescens; assembly: GCF_004354835.1. NCBI lineage: Eukaryota > Metazoa > Chordata > Actinopteri > Perciformes > Percidae > Perca > Perca flavescens. Next base: position 743,671 of record NC_041345.1, on the reverse strand, counting down.
GATCCACTCAACATCCTCTGATTGTAACCATTAATCAAAATAATTCATAATTTCTGCTTTTTTTTTACCTCAAAAATGAGGTATAATGTCATATAAATAAATAAAGAAAGTTTTTGACAAAAAGCAGCAAACACACTGGAAAAAAGTGCTAAAAAAAGTTAATTTTGACGGAAGGGATGACAAGTTAATGGTCTACGGGAAGACAACACAAGGGTTAACAGAATGAGCTGCAGACAAATGACTGAAAAATATTCCTTTACTTCATACCCATTTCTAAACGATAAACTATGCATCGTGACATCTCAAAGCAAACACTTGTTTTATTGGATTGTTTTTGGAAATTAGCTCTCCTTTAATCCTCAGATTCACATCGATGAGCAAACGTTGGATTATAAAAGAGGCAGCTTTTAATTTAATTAGCAGCATGAGGTTTTGAGAGGTGCAGCCTTGAATGCAGCGAGCCCGGCTCTGCTGGACCAGAGAGTCTCTGTCCTCGTAATCAGCACTGATGGATTATAATGACGCATTTTAATATACCAAGCCGGGACTGAAAGTAGAGGGTTTTAAGGCTTTCACAATTACAATTCATGTTGAAGATGTTTTCTCCTAACCTGACTCCACCAGATGGATCGCTTCGCATTTGCTCGGCATATCCATCTGGGAACTTTCCGTTGGAGAACTTTTGGGAAGGGGCGGAAATACTGGTTAACTGATTGGATGAACCATCTGTCTATCACCTATGTTGGTGATAGACGGGGCCAAATCAACCAATCAGATCCACGAAGCGTATGAAAATACAACCACGAGCCAGGCTACCCCTGCTGCTGCTGCAGGCAAAGCATAGCTCGTTAGCTCAGCAAGCTAGCAACATGTCGGTAAAGGAGATTTGTCGTTTGTGTAACGAGAATTTAGGAATAAAAGAATAAAAGGCCCCATTTCAGGTTCCTGGTCCATATTACAGAAGAAGGATCCAAGAGGAAAAAGCATTAGTGAGCAGCTAACAGAATTAGGGCTACCACTGGCTGATAATCCTGGTTAGCTGATTGGATAAACCATCTGTCTATCACCACCTAAACCCACCTCAAAACCAACGCTGATTGGTCGGTCGTTTGGCAAACGGCTCCAAATGTTCTCTACCTCAAGATGCCAGACTGATCTGGGAGGAGAACTGGAGCTCACCAGATCAGGATGGTCTCACGAGGCTAGTTTTCTCCATCTGTGATCGGGAATTCAGTATTCTTTTAATGAGATTTGTTTTATTGCTTGCTATTACTTGCTTTCTAAATACAGTAGATTATATTTGATTAGATTAGATCAGATTAGATTAGATTAGATAAGGGATCACTTCCCAAATGTCCCCCATTTTGAATGGGAAAGTATACCCAAATTGCTAAAGTGCACCCCAATTGAAATGTGGTCCTTTTTGGGACATTTCCAATACCCTTGTTGGTTATTTTGGGAACACATTGGCCATTTGGGGCTACCCTTTGGGAACACTTAGGTAATTTGGGAATATGTGTGCCTGCTGTCCTGATCCCTTAGGGGGCGCTGTTGTTGCTCCGAGTTCACTTGGGGACATTTGGGAATACTTTAAACATTTGGGAACACATGCAGGGGCTGTCCTAGGCAGTGGTTTCAGGGGGGCTTGGTGGCATGGGACAATTGGGAAAACTATTGTCATTTGGCTATTAAAGTGGTGGGAGGCCCTCATGGGGCGGGGGGCTGAATGGGTTTTGTGGGCAGGGGACAATCGGGAATATTTTTGATATTTGGAAACATTTTTAGGATGGACACTTTTTGGCGGGCGAGACGGACAATGTCAAAAATATTCCCAAATGGAAACGTTAACACTTCATGATTACAATTGAAAAAATAGTACTTGCCATGAAAATATTGACATAAATGTCACGTATGTTGCATAAAAGACAGGCCAAATTTCCCATTTTAAGTAAGGGAAGAACAAAAAAAACTTTAACTTCATTTTTCAAATTTTCATGCCCCTGGTAGCCTGAAACAGGCTCCATGCCCTTTATCTGATACCTCCAAAGCCCCAGTTAGTGCCTCTATGGCTGGGTTAACATGCTCACCACCCTCATGTAGCCTCCAGTTGGGTAATGACATTTGGGAACACTTTTTACATTTCGTAAGGACATTTGGGAAGAGCCAATGCCCCTATTAAAGACAGGCCAAATGTCACGTTTTCAACTAAGGGAAGGGCAGCGTTAGGAGTTACATGTTGAAACAAAGTTATTAGCATTGAAAAATGGCTTTTTGCCCTTTGGATCTTATAATTTGGGACACTTGGGAACACTTCTTCCATTTGGGAAGAGGACATTTGGGAACACTTTGAAACAGAAAAAAAACAACCCCTGAAACAGAAAAATAGCAATTTTTTAAATTTCCGCTAAAGCCATGGTTTTTGAGTATGACGTTGCCAGCTCTTTATTGAGTAAAACTATGTTGGTTTGGACAAGCTAGCACTTAGCATGGCTGCACAGGAAGGTTGGCCATTTGGGAACACTTTTGCCATTTGGGAAGGACAATTGGGAACACTCACCCACCCTATTAAAAACAGGCCAAATGTCCTGGGTTGGGCTTCCCTTACAGTGCTCTTCCCTTAATTGTCCTTCCCAAATGGCAAAAGTGTTCCCAAATGTCTTTTCCCAGAAATAGGCTACCAGGGGCGTGAGCCTTTTAACCCAGGCTTAGAGCCACTTACTGGGCCTGTGAGGTGAGACTGAGGGCCCTGGAGGTCAACGCCCAGCCATAGAAGCATAAGTGTTCCCAAATGGAAAAAGTGTTCCCAAATGTCCTTTCCCAGAAATAGGCTACCAGGGGCATGACAATTTGAAAAATAAAGTTAAAGTTTTTTTTGTTTACTTGAAATGGGACATTTGGCCTGTCTTTGATAGGGTGGTTCAGTGTTCCCAACTGTCCTTCCAAAATGGCATTTTTGCCAAGCTGTGCTTGTAACCAAGCCTCTTTTATTCAACATACGTGACATTTATGTCAATATTTTCATGGCAAGTACTATTTTTTTCAATTTTAATCTTTGAGAGTTAGGTTTTCTTTTCCATTTGGGAACACTTATTCCACCTGGGAACACTTACGCTTACCCAAGTGTCAAAAAGTTGCCCTATTGTCCTGGGTTATGGCTGCCTCACACCGCTCTTCCCTTACTCAAAAATGGGACATTTGGCCTGTCTTTAATAGGGGCATTGGCTCTTCCCAAATGTCCTTTCGAAATGTCAAAACTGTTCCCAAATGTCCTTCCCAAATGGAAGAATTGTACCCAAGTGTCCCAAATTATAAGACCCAAAGGTCAAAAAGCCATTTTTCAATGCTAATAATTTAGTTTTCACATTTAACAGTGGAATATTGATAGGAAAACTGTTCAATGTTGACAACCGTGTTCGGGAGAATGAATGACCAAATTTTGGTGGTCCTGGACCCACAGGAAGGGTCCCTACTGGCCCCTCCGAAGGGGTCTGGACATTTGGGAACATTTCTTCCCTTTCACTATACATTTGATAATGCTAACGCTGTCCTTCCCTTAGTTGAAAATGGGACATTTGGCCTGTCTTTAATAGGGGCATTGGCTCTTCCCAAATGTCTTTCCCAAATGGAAGAAGTGTTCCTAAGTGTCCCAAATGACGAGACCCAAAGGTCAAGAAGCCCTTTATCAATGCCAGTCATTTTTTTTTCACGTTTAACGGAGGAAAATTGACTCGAAACCTGTTCAGTGTTGACGACGGTGTTCTGGAGAACGAGTGACCAAATTTCGGTGGTCCCTGACACGCGGGAAGGGTCCCCGCTGGCCCCCGTCCAGAAGGGCTCTGGACATTTGGGAAAACTGTGGCCATTTCCCACGGCGTTCCCATTTTGCTCAAAGCGTTCCCCTTCGGCCGAGGGCACGAGAAAAACGGTAGGTTTGGCGCCGTTCGGCCCCCGGGGTCCGGGACACGAGCACTTGCTCGGCGAAAATGTGTTCCCGATTGTCCCGCGAGCATTTAGGGGGATTAGATCAGATTAGATTAGATTAAATTAGATTATATCAGATTAGATTAGATTAGATTAAATTAGATTATATCAGATTAGATCAGAGTAGATCAGATCAGATTAGATTCGATTAGATTCAACTTTATTGTCATTGTGCAGAGTACAAGTACAAAGACAACCAAATGCAGTTTGCGTCCAACCAGAAGTGCAAAAAAAAAGCAGAAAAGTGCAATGTGATATACAAGTGATATACAAGTATAGACAGGTGGTGCGTAGACAGGACAATACATATATTTCAGTGTTATAAGAGCAGAGTAAACATGGCTATGTAAAATGAACAGTGTATGAACAACATGTACAGATATGTGCAACGTAGTAGCAGTGACATTATACTAGTAGTAAGAATAATATAGATATAGATATATGCAGTGTATTGACAGAATATATATTAAGAAAAACTCAATAAATATGGATATTCTGAATGAACCATATAGACAGATCTGTACAGTATGTACAGCTATGTGCAGTGTGGTAACATTATAAGAGTAGTGAGAATAAGTGTATGTGCAGGATGAATAGTAAGAAGAGTAGGTATACCTGTCCTGGATGGTAAAGCTAGTGGTACAGCAAAGCAATATTGGGGCCAACAGCACCTGTTGGAGCCATTACACCACTTTGTGTTTTTCATAGGCAACCCATGTTGGTTATGCCAATTAATGTGCAGTTTTATGTTTGAGCATTGGGTGGAGCACTGCCTTTGGGAAGGCATAAAGGTAATCGGAGTGTAAATGTGTGTGAATGTTTATCTGATGAGCAGGTGGTACCTTGCGTGTGAATGTGTGCGAATGGTGAATGGTACCTGTACTAATAAAAGCGCTTTGAGTAGTTGTTGGGACTAGAAAAGCGCTATATAAGAACAGTCCATTTACATTTTCATTACAGGTACACAGGTGTGTGGAAATTGGGGAAAGCAGACAGTTTTTCACCGTGTCAGTGTTTGATTAGTTTGACAAGGAAAATGAATGGAACTAAACCAGAAATGAAATGAAATGGACTGTATTGTTTGTGCGACAGTAAGCAGGCCGTTGAGGGAAATAAATGGGTCACAGCACCGAAATGTAGACAGATTGTGGATATTAATTATTGGCACGCAGAACACGCGTCCGAGCAAGTTCTCCCCTGATCCCACCTCATTGGCCTAATTTAGGAGTTAAGGTAAAAGACTCTACAGCACCTTTTAAGTGTAAAAAAAAAAAACTTCTGTACGAACAAACAACAAAGTGAGGATTATTTGGATCCGCCAAGTTGGGACATTAAAGACTGTGAAGAAAATGTTACACTTGTTAAAAAACTCCTCAACTCTTGAGTGTGCAGAGCAAAAGAAAAGAAGTGTTGAGGATGTTCATCAGACACGGTCCTCTACACAAGGAAATGTGTTTGTGTTTGAGTGTAAGAAAGAGAGCCACTCCTGCAGCCATCACACTGAGACTGCTGCTGGTTCAAGGACCCTTATTTGGGACTGCAGTAATACCACAGAACAGCCCTGCAGTTAGATTAATTATGTATCTGAAGCAACTTTATTCAATCATCTCTTCAATGTGGCAAATGTAGAGCTGCAACGGTCTGATCTCAGTAATAGATGAGCACCTACGCACCAGAAACACACTCAAATCCAAAACTTTGTCAAAATGCATCAAATCATAATAATAATAATAATTAAAACATATTGCTTCTCATCTCAGAAGTTCACTCAGTCACAGCTTTGCAGCACATCAGATGATTTTTCAAAGGACATACATTTTAAACTGAGCGGCCAATATGTATTTTGATGCTTTTTGATGCACTCTGGCACCTTATTTAGTTCACTAAAGAACTAAACAAAATCCTCAATCTAAACTTATTTTTTATTAATTAGAATATGGTTGGCCTGTGAGTTGAGCAGTGGTGATTTTAGACCCTCTTTAGGGGGGCTCAAGCCCCTAAAGTTCATCTCAGTGCCCTTAAAAATTATAATAATAAAAAAATAATTATTTTTTTATTTAAAAGAAAAAAATCTATTTTAATGCTTCAAGTGAGAGATTGGGAACTAGTCTGTTGGTGACAGAAGGCAAACAGTTGTTGTCAATACAATGCACCTGTAACCCAGTCAAGGAAAGTTTTCTTTTTTTATTTAGTGGTAGTAGTTTTTTCATATGTTCAATATTTTGCATTTATCCTCTGTTATAATAATACATAGATATATTAATTGTTAGCCAGTTAAATTACTGATTAAGCAGGGGGGGGGGCACTGTATCCATGTCACGGTCTCATTAGCCCCCCTAAAGGTCTGGTCCTAGCATCGCCCCTGAAGTTGAGTGTGTATTTTGTTAAACGTGTGTTTGGGATCGTCGTCTTGTTCCTCCGGGGGCGTTTTGATCTGGTGTCCGCGCGCTCACACTGCACACAGCCCTCTCCTGTCCTCGAGCTGTGTGTGCTCTACGCTTCACCCTGACACAGCGGCGGCGGTGTTAACTCTCCGGCTCCAGCGGCAGCCACACGACCGAGATCCGGGAGCTGCTCCACACCGCGAACGAAGAACCGGAAAAAAAAGTCTCCTGACGAGGGCGGAAAGCAGAGCAGAGCAGCGCGGCTGCCGGTGCCGCAGCAGAAAAGGATATTTCAGGTGCTACCTGTACTTTCTCCCCCGGCATCACAACGGAACACAGCCGCGTAACGTGAACGTTACACTCGATAAGGAAGCTAAGGTTCCAAACTATTAGTGCCAACGTTCCAAACTATCATTTTAACGTTCTAAACGATTAGTGCCAACGTTCCAAACTATCATTTTAACGTTCTAAACGATTAGTGCCAACGTTCCAAACTATCATTCTAACGTTCTAAACGATTAGTGCCAACGTTCCAAACTATCATTCTAACGTTCTAAACCGTCGCTGTTAACGCTCCAGTTGGACGTCTGCTTTCTTTCAAAAGAAGGTAAGTTCAAAATGTCTTATTCTGCTTCGCACTTCCTCCAAAAACACCGAGTGCTAATTAACATTTAGGCACCTTCACTCGGAGTCAAAAAGTTACGTTTTCTTTCTACTTGACGCAGGTTTCTCCTCACTGAATGAAACACAGCGAGGGACTCTGTTTTTGTTCGTCACAGTGGAGCGTAAATGAGCCATTGCCCACTTTAAGGGATTAAACTAATGTCGTAGTGTTTATCGCCGATCTCTGTTTGTGGTTCAGTCTTTCCCCCACTAATGAAATAACCGATGTGGCAGCTGCCAACTAATCAATACTGGTCCTTCCCTGCGGGGCAGGCAGCCTGCTGGCTCAGGGTTAGCTAACCGTGCCAGCTGAGCTGAGGGACTTATTATTTGTTTTACTGGAGATATTAATGCTGCTCCAGTGTGCCATAAAGGAGCTCCAGGGTCATTGTTTCCCAAAAAGCCCATGTTTTGTCCTCAACTCAAAGATATTCTATCCTGTTGCAGAGGAGAGAAGACACTAGAGGCAGCAATATTCATATTTAACAAGCTGGAATCAGAGATTTTAAAAGCCATCCTTTTTATTCCACTTACCAAAAAGTGATTGCAGCTTTTTAAACCTTGTCAGTTAAAGATTGTTTATGCCTCAAAATCACTTTATCAATCAACGCTTATATCTGACAGATTATAGCCCACCCAGAACGTTCTACCCGTTGAAATACCTTTTTTAAAAGGAGCAATACAACCCATAAAATGCACTTTTCCCCTTGCCAAAAAGTGATCGCAGTTACTACATTGTGGTTGAAAACCTATGGGCAAGTAATGACGACAGGTGTCATAACTTGAAAAAACGGGGTGTTAATGGTTGTATTGTTGTATTTTATATTTATATATATATATATATATGTGTGTGTATATATATATATATATATATATATATATATATATATATATATATATATATATATATATATATATATATATATATATATATATATATATATATATATATGTGTGTGTGTGTGTGTGTGTGTGTGTGTGTGTGTATATATATGTATGTTTTGTATATATATGTGTGTGTATATATTTTGTGTATATATATGTGTGTGTGTGTGTGTATATATATATATATATATATATATATATATATATATATATATATATATATATGTATATATGTATATATATATGTATATATGTATATATATATATATATATATATATATATATATATGTATATATATATATATATATATATATATATATATATATATATATATATATATATATATATATATGTGTGTGTGTGTGTATGTGTGTATATATATATATGTATGTGTATATATATATGTGTGTGTGTATATATATATATATATGTATGTATGTGTGTGTATATATATATATATATATATATATGTATGTATGTATGTATGTATGTGTGTGTGTGTGTGTGTGTGTGTGTGTGTGTGTGTATATATATATACTGTATATTAACACTTAACACTATTTACACTTTAGCAGCAGGTAATGTTAGCCTACCGTTAGCTAGTTAACACTATCTACACTTTAGCAGCAGATAAGGTTAGCCTACCGTTAGCTAGCAGCTGGAGTAAACCAGGTTAAAATGCTGACAGCTAAACAGTGTAAAGTGTGTCTTTATTTCACCGGAGAGGACTCCAACACCAGTCTATAGCTGCCGTTGTCGGAAAAACAACACCGATGTTGCGTTCACTTGAAATTCGCCTCGCCAGCCTTGTGCTACATTCAAAGTTGTTGTAAAATACCCTTTTCCCATCCAGTGGTTGTTTTTGTCGTTTAACAGGAATTTACTGGTGAACTAAGTTACTGTTCTAAGTTATTGTTATTACATTGTGAATGATGTGTCACCTTTTTCAGCCCAGGTACAGTACAGGCCAAAAGTTTGGACACACCTTCTCATTCAATGAGTTTCCTTTTTATTTTCATGACTATTTACATTGTAGATTCTCACTGAAGGCATCAAAACTATGAATGAACACATATGGAATTATGTACTTAACAAAAAAGTGTGAAATAACTGAAAACATGTCTTATATTTTAGATTCTTCAAAGTAGCCACCCTTTGCTTTTTTTGATAACTCTGCAAACCCTTGGTGTTCTCTCAATGAGCTTCATGAGGTAGTCACCTGAAATGGTTTTACCTTCACAGGTGTGCTTTGTCAGGGTTCATTAGTGGAAGTTTTTCCCTTATTAATAAAAAAAGCAAAGGGTGGCTACTTTGAAGAATCTAAAATATAAGACATGTTTTCAGTTATTTCACACTTTTTTGTTAAGTACATAATTCCATATGTGTTCATTCATAGTTTTGATGCCTTCAGTGAGAATCTACAATGTAAATAGTCATGAAAATAAAAAGGAAACACATTGAATGAGAAGGTGTGTCCAAACTTTTGGCCTGTACTGTACATTCATACTACTCTCTATGGCGTCAATTCACACGCAATCTTAAGGTAATGTAAGTCAATCGAGGCCAAAAGGCGTTGATAAACACGCTAAAAAGCAAGTATGGGTCGTGATAACACGCCAGTAATGGCATACGAAGTGGCGTGTCATACATACACCACTTCATGACATCAGTCTGGCCTGAGTCTTCCACAAACCTGGGGGAAAACACTCGTGCAGCATAGAGCTACCCACTCAAAAGTGATATTGTTTTCTTACTCCAGCTTTCCCATCAGCTGGGTTTAAGCCTGAGGTAACCCCGGTCACATGTGCTGCATGTTTACTATGCTGCTCAGGGTGTCTGCAAACACCGAGTAGGCTCGTACCACCTCTACAATCATTCCTTAAAAGGTTCTTTCTTCCCCTTTTTTAACAAAGATGTAATATACAGTAAACTACAAGATTAACACGGCATTGTTTTCTTGTTACTGTGCTGTGTTGCTTAATTCTGTAAGTTCCCTCTGCGTATACTGTAACGTAATGGAGAAGACACGGTACAAATTCAAAGCAGCGATTTAGAAAGTGATCTTTCTTCACATTATGGAGCAACTAGGGGTGGGAGATATTGACAAAAATGAATATCTCTATTTTTTTTCAATATCTTAATATCGATATTCAGACGATATTTTTGAAATCCTTCAAAGAAATGTGTGCAAACTGGCAAAGAAGGTCCAGTTGGTCTTTTGACTTGTTGCATTTGACCTATTATTGTATAGAATTACTAGTACATAAAGATATGACATTGATTCAAACATGAACCAAGTTACTGTACTAAATATTTACTGTAATACAACAAAAGTGCTTTTTCAGTACAATATATGTACGTAATAAATTAACTTTGTGCTTTGCAAACAGTACAACAATGTTACTACCTCTTTAAAAAATGTAAACATTAGAACACAACGCAATATAACATGTTTGCACATTATATTAATATAAAAGATGAGGATGAAAAAAGACAAAAGGAACAAAATCAATAACAGATACTGCTTTGCAGGTAAAATGTGCAATAAAGCAAACATGCTTTTGAAATTACAAAACACTTCTTTGGTAAACACCAGTGTAAACTGTAAGTGTAAACATGCAGTAGAGGTGGTCAGTAACAAAGTAAATTTACTTAAGTAGAGCAACATGGGTTTAACAACAGTTTATATAAGCTGAAGCTTCTGACGCTACCCTTTGGTTATGACCAATAAATTCAATTCATGGGACTATGGCTGCAACTAACGGGTATTTCCATTATCGATTAGGCTCACCATCTTGTTGTCCTCGGGTCAAATGTGACCCATTTTCAAGAAGTTTCTACATCAGAAATTTGGGTTTCTTTCAACCAAATTGTCAACAACAACAAAAAAGTAACATGGAGGGTTCCCTACAACGCTATTTTTAAGTTAAAATATATAATCAGTTGAGTACTTTCATTTAATTTGGATGTTTTATTCAATTTTACAGCTTTTTGAGGAAAATAAATCCTAAAAGAAAGTTGAAAAAAAGTGACAAATGTCGGAAAATGATAAAAAAAAATGTGGGCAATTAAAACGTAAAAAAACAAAATGTCGAAAGGCGCCGGAAAAATTGACAAAAACATTAGGGGGAAGCGACAAAAGTGTCGAAAAAAAGACGACAAAAGAAAAAAAACGTTTTCAACAAAAGATTGCATGGTCGACAGGGGGACATAGACGGGTTAATGTGTGGATTATTGTCTCGTTGATGGATTAGTTAGGAAAATAATTTAGGGAAAAGTGAAAAAAGTTAGAAATTTTAATTTTGACCCAGAAAAACAAGACGTTGCAGGTCAATGGGACTGCAACCCGAGAGATAATCGATTATCAAAGTAGTTGATAATTGATTTAATAGTTGAGAACTAATCAATTAATCTGGCAGCTCTAGAAAAGTCATTTTTGATGCTCCCATTGATTGATTTTACATTCAGCAGGTGCCCAAAACACCTGAGGTTCTGCACTTATAACTAGGGTTGGGTACCGAAACCGGTAGGAACCGGACCGGATTAGAACGATTTCGGTTCCACTTAATGTGTCGACTGAAATATTTTCCCTCTGTCGCTCCGAAACGGACGTAAAAATCTCCCCTCTCTGTAGTCTACCGTTAGCTAGCTCCTCTCTCTGTAGTCTACCGTTAGCTAGCTCCTCTCTCTGTAGTCTACCGTTAGCTAGCTCCTCTCTCTGTAGTCTAACGTTAGCTACTCTCTCTGTAGTCTACCGTTAGCTACTCTCTCAGTAGTCTACCGTGAGCTACTCTCTCTGTAGTCTACCGTTAGCTACTCTCTCAGTAGTCTACTGTTAGCTACTCTCTCAGTAGTCTACCGTTAGCTACTCTCTCAGTAGTCTACTGTTAGCTACTCTCTCTGTAGTCTACCGTTAGCTACTCTCTCTGTAGTCTACCGTTAGCTACTCTCTCTGTAGTCTACCGTTAGCTACTCTCTCTGTAGTCTACCGTTAGCTACTCTCTCTGTAGTCTACCGTTAGCTACTCTCTCTGTAGTCTACCGTTAGCTACTCTCTCTGTAGTCTACCGTTAGCTACTCTCTCTGTAGTCTACCGTTAGCTACTCTCTCAGTAGTCTACCGTTAGCCACTCTCTCAGTAGTCTACCGTTAGCTCCTCTCTCTGTAGTCTACCGTTAGCCACTCTCTCTGTAGTCTACCGTTAGCTACTCTCTCTGTAGTCTACCGTTAGCCACTCTCTCTGTAGTCTACCGTTAGCTACTCTCTCAGTAGTCTACCGTTAGCTACTCTCTCTGTAGTCTACCGTTAGCTACTCTCTCTGTAGTCTACCGTCAGCTAGCCATGACATGCAGGGAAATCATCACAGGTCGGATTTGGACCCTGGACCTCTGTGTCGAGGCAAAGACCTCTATGTTTATGTGCGCCTGCTCTACCCACTGATCCAACCCGGCCACGATAGAGGCTACTTTTAAAATGCCCTATCTCCCCTCTGGGCTCACCAAAACAGACCTAAAAGCATATTAATTATTATTAGTTTTTCAAGAATCTGTGTAGGAATTGTAATCGTTTTAAATCCAAACGATTCCCATCGATGTTTAAGTACACAAAAAATGTCCCCCGGAGACCCTCACCCTGCACGGGCATCATGTGAGTTGGGATTAATTTGGGAGATTAGAGTTACGGCTCGAACACAGAACGTTCTGCACCCAGAGAGCATGTTTCTGGAGAGGTTGTGTTTATATGGCAAGTTCCTGTGCTTCTAGGGCTGGGCAATACACACTCACCTAAAAGATTGTTAGGAACACCGGCTCAATTTCATGTTGAAATTATCTAATCAACCAATCACATGGCAGCTGCTTGCAGACTGTAGCATTTAGGGGTGTGGTCCAGGTCTAGACAATCTCCTGAACTCCAAACTGAATGTCAGAATGGGAAAGAAAGATGATCTAAGCACCTTTGAGCGTGGCATTGTTGTTGGTGCCAGACGGGCTGGTCTGCTCAGTTACTGGGATTCTCACCCACAACCATTTCTAGGGTTTATAAAGAATGGTCTGGAAAAAGGAAAAGCATCCCTGTATGAGGTAGTCCTGGGGGGCGGAAATGAGGCTACAATTTGCACGAGCTCACCTAAACTGGACAGTTGAAGACTGTAAAAATGTTGCCTGGTCTGATGAGTCTCGGTTTCTGTTGAGACATTCAGATGGTAGAGTCAGAATGAGAACATGGATCCATCATGCCTTGTTACCACTGGGCAGGCTGCTGGTGGTGGGGGTGTAATGGTGTGTGGGGGTCCCTTTCTCCTTCAGAACGGTAATTGAACAGTAACGTGTAATTGATTCAACAAGGTGCTGGAAGCATTCTTTAGAAATGTTGGCCCACATTGAGAGGATAGGGTCAAACACGGTATTAGTATTAGAGATGGCCCGATACCAGTTTTTTGCTTCCCGATACCGATTCCGATACCTGAACTTGCATATCGGCCGATACCGAGTACCGATCCGATACCAGAGTGTCATACATTTCATTAGGTTTTAACAGCTGTATACTACTATCTCTGTATTGATGTGATATTATTTCTATCTTTGTGAAACATGAACAAACACAAACAACGAATGCCCCAGAACTTTCTTTTATTGTCCAGTTTGACAGTCAGTTATGACGGAAAAAGAACATAAATAAACTACTTTAATGTAGATTTTCTTTAGGGCTTTATTACGTGGTATCGTATCGGTGCATAAACTCCAGTACTTCCCGATACCGTTACCAGCGTTTTAGGCAGTATCGGAGCCGATACCGATACTGGTATCGGTATCGGAACATCTCTAATTAGTATGGTGCTCCTAATAATCCTTTAGCCTTTAGGTGGGTGAATATCCTGATATCTGATTTTCTCTCTATGGCCCAGCCCTTTGTGCTTCAGCGGAGTGAGGTTGTGAAAGATGTTATTGTCGGTGAACAGCAGCGTTTCATCAGGCAGCAGCCGAGGTTGCTCAGGCGTCGGTGTGGAAAGTCTTGTCACGCCTCGAGGGACAGGAAGGTCAAAGCTGGGTCCGCTCAAAACAGGAACTTTCTCCAGAACCGTGTCGTCAACTTCTCTCCCGATGCTCGGTTCCTCGGGTCTGGAGCTAAACTCTACAGATGTCAATTAGAGCTGGGCAATATATGGATATTATATCAGTATTGTGATATGAGACTAGATATTGTCTTAGATTTTGGATATCGTAATATGGCTTAAAGTGTAAAGTGCAGGTTAATCACCACAACCAATTAATGTGTAAATAAAGTGCTCAATATGTATACATTTAAAAGCTTCATAAGAGGGAGAAGCAACCCATAGCAGGTACATAGACAGGCCAACAATGGGACAATTTTATCCATTTTTGCCATCTTATTCATCACTAAATTCACTTCTGACGACGTTTTAGGCGAGAAATTAACTGTTTAGATTTCGAATATAGGCAGTCTTGCGAAAATCGTTACTAAATTGACAATTTGCTTCAAAGTTTTCTGAGTTGAGAAGCTCCATAAAGTGAACCCTCTGCCCTGTTTCTGATGTACTCGTACATCCAGCACCTCTCTCCATCCTCCCTCCTCCCTCCCTCCCTCCTCCATACCTCCTTCCTCCCTCCTCCCTCCTCCATCCCTCCTTCCTTCCTCCTCCCTCCTCCATCCCTCCTTCCTTCCTCCCTCCTCCATCCCTCCTTCCTCCCTCCTCCCTCCCTCTCTCCATCCTTCCTCTCTCCCTCCATCCTTCCTCCCTTCCTCCCTCCCTTCCTCCCTCCCTCCATCCATCCTCCCTCCCTCCCTTCCTCATCCTCCCTCCCTTCTTCCCTCCATTCCTCCCTCCATCCTTCCTCCCTTCCTCCCTCCCTTCCTCCCTCCCTCCATCCATCCTCCCTCCCTCCCTTCCTCATCCTCCCTCCCTTCTTCCCTTCCTCCCTCCATCCATCCTCCCTCCCTTCCTCCATCCTCCCTCCCTCCATCATTCCTCCATCCTCCCTCCCTCCATCCTCCCTCCCTCCCTTCCTCCCTCCCTCCCTCCATCCTTCATCCTTGATTTTATTTGACCACTTAAATATAAAAACATATATGAAACAGCACTCTGCGTCATACATTAAAAATACATAAATAGTTAGGGATAACACAATAAAGCCCAAAGACTTATTTCCATTGTGGTCCCTATATTTGATTCATTTTCAAAACGTTTTGGGGAATTGGAAATGTATTTATTTGAAACCGGGACAATGCACAGACAGACATTGAACTTGTACTACAAGATAATGTCTTGGGCCAGGTTATAGCAACAGTTGCTAATTTCCACCTGTAGTCTAGTGAATAATGTGCTTGAATAATGTCGGGCTGTAATCGAAAGCTGTCAATCAACATGTACTTGTCGGGCTCGGTGCGAACTTTTAAGGCCCAATTACAGCTCTACTTCTGTTGACCCAGACTACAAAAATCTCGACTCTGGCTTCACTTCCTAGTAGGGCTGTGCAATTAATCGGAATTTAATCATCAAAATGATGTGATCACAAAAACAGAATAATTGAGAAAACCAGTTATTTAGCTCATTACGTTTTGCAAGTAAACTGAAAAAATAAAGTTTAAATAGCAAAAGTATTGAGGCAAATTTCACAGTTGTGTTTTTTTTTAACAGTTGATTAGTTTTTTATATACAGTACAGACCAAAAGTTTGGACTCACCTTCTCATTCAATGTGTTTCCTTTTTATTTTCATGACTATTTACATTGTAGATTCTCACTGAAGGCATCAAAACTATGAATGAACACATATGGAATTATGTACTTAACAAAAAAGTGTGAAATAACTGAAAACATGTCTTATATTTTAGATTCTTCAAAGTAGCCACCCTTTGCTTTTTTATTAATAAGGGAAATAATTCCACTAATGAACCCTGACAAAGCACACCTGTGAAGGTAAAACCATTTCAGGTGACTACCTCATGAAGCTCATTGAGAGAACACCAAGGGTTTGCAGAGTTATCAAAAAAAAAAGCAAAGGGTGGCTACTTTGAAGAATCTAAAATATAAGACATGTTTTCAGTTATTTCACACTTTTTGTTAAGTACATAATTCCATATGTGTTCATTCATAGTTTTGATGCCTTCAGTGAGAATCTACAATGTAAATAGTCACGAAAATAAAAAGGAAACACATTGAATGAGAAGGTGTGTCCAAACCTTTGGCCTGTACTGTGTGTGTGTATATATATATATATATATATATATATATATATATATATATATATATATATATATATATATATATATAATCATTTTTAGAGCTTATCCTTATTCAGTGTCTCTGACTTCTTCTGCTGCGTCTCCAGATGGCGTCGAGCGAGTCCCGGCTCCAGCAGCAGCCGTCCCCGAAAGACGCGGCCGACCAGAACTTTGACTACATGTTCAAGCTGCTGATCATCGGCAACAGCAGCGTGGGGAAGACCTCCTTCCTGTTCCGCTACGCAGACGACTCCTTCACCTCCGCCTTCGTCAGCACCGTGGGCATCGACTTCAAGGTGAAGACAGTCTTCCGCAACGACAAGAGGATCAAGCTGCAGATCTGGGTGAGTTGAGTTAAAGATGTGGGGTTTTAATTTATGTTATACCATGGTCAGGCTGAACAAAAGCACTAACTCATTGCACATTGTTTGACAATTTTATAGTCAAAACAGCAAAAAAAAAACCAGGAGGAGTTAACATGTGAGGTGTTAAAGGGTTAAGACCATAGAAAGAAATGCTGTATTAGAAGGCAAGCACTGAGTTACAGAAGCTAGTGTGATATTGTGACATATACCATGGTCTGGGTGAATACTCGATTCTGATTGGCTGCAGGGTGTCCATTAAAAAGTGATGTAGGACACCTACTGAAGGAGTGCCGGTGAAGCTGACAATCAAAAGGAAATGTGGATTTATTATTTCTAAATCGTTTTGTTCCAGGTATTAGTCAAACCGTCAGGCGTAACCAGGGAAACTTTATTATTTATTATTTGGATAAACTTTAGATTTCGATTGTAAAACTAATTAAAATGTGAACTAAGTAATGGACTTCGGCGGAGGCACGCCTCACCGAAGTCCATTAATACCTGACAATGGACACCACGTTGGGCATTAACCCTTACTTATTTGTTTAATTAATTTATTTGTCAGGGACAATGTACAAAATACATTAATCTTACGAAAAGATGTTTTGTACCGGAGTTAGCTAATGCTAGTTTCCATCTGCAGTCCCTGGGCAGGTGCACAGAATATTAAAACATTATATTACAAATAACAAGTCAGTAGTACTAACAAATGCATGCAAGATTAGTTAGTAACACTAATCACATATTTAAATGAAAAACTAATCAAAAAACTATCACAGCCTAAAATATATACAACATAGTCAAAAAAATGTACTTCAGTATTACATTTGTAAGCTTTTAAGTGTGCCGATGCTCACATAGCTGGTTATTGAGGATGTATTTCTTTAAGTTTCGAGAGAAATTATTAAAATCTACAGACAACTTCAGACTGCCTGGGAGTTGATTCCATTGTTTAATGGTTTTAAATGAGAAAGCTGTCAAAGGCAGAGGATCTTTTCAGGATAGCACCATTTCTGTGAGCAGTGACTGGGATGGGACGATATTTTTTTGTCCTGATTCAATTCTTTCAGGATTCTGCTATGCCATGAGCTACTACGACTACTATTTCTAGTCACTGATCCATTATCTTTATTGTGACTATTATTGCCACTGCTCCTCACCACTGTCGCATTAGCCACTGCTAATGCTTGCTCTTGAGGGAATTACTGGAATTGTTGGGTCTTTGTAAATTATAGTGTGGTCTAGACCTACTCTATCTGTAAAGTGTCTCAAGATAACTCTTGTTATGATTTGATGCTATAAATAACATTTAATTGAATATAACCTGTTAAAGGAACACGCCGACTTATTGGGACTTTATCTTATTCACCGTAACCCCCAGAGTTAGACTAGTCCATACATAGCCTTCTCATCTCTTATTAGGACTTTATCTTATTCACTGTAACCCCCAGAGTTAGACTAGTCCATACATACCCTTCTCATCTCTTATTGGGACTTTATCTTATTCACCGTAACCCCCAGAGTTAGACTAGTCCATACATAGCCTTCTCATCTCTTATTAGGACTTTATCTTATTCACTGTAACCCCCAGAGTTAGACTAGTCCATACATACCCTTCTCATCTCTTATTGGGACTTTATCTTATTCACTGTAACCCCCAGAGTTAGACTAGTCCATACATACCCTTCTCATCTCTTATTGGGACTTTATCTTATTCACTGTAACCCCCAGAGTTAGACTAGTCCATACATACCCTTCTCATCTCTTATTGGGACTTTAGCTTATTCACCGTAACCCCCAGAGTTAGACTAGTCCTGTTATGAAGTGACGTCATTACGTCATCAAATCACTTTTTTTTTTTCATCAAACTGCAATTTTTGCAAGTTCCCACAATTTCATCGCATAAAATTGCATAGATATCATATATTGCATATTCCGTCTCATTTGTTAAGAAAACGTGCCGCATAATCAAGGATTTTTGCCCTGCAACAATCACAAAAAAACTCATCAGTTTTCTGGAAGGACTGATTACCGTAATGGTTGGTTTCAGCGTTCATATATCTGATATCACACCCCTCTAACACAGAAGTGTGGTTGGAGAGGCCAGTGTGTGTTTTGGCGTTGGCTCCTCTGCTGCTGACTCATCTCCGTCTCCGTTTGTGAAGTGACATACGCTGTTGGCTCAGGTTAATCATGTATTTGAACAGCTTTAACTGTGAGGAATGTGTGCTGCAGATAAATTAAGGATACACCTTTATAGTTCAGTGTAAAAGCCCTGCAATGGATACCATGGTTACACACGGTGTGGGTGTGTGTGTGTGTGTGTGTGTGGTGATCCAGTGTTTATAGGCTAAGCTTACCAGCTGCTAGATGTAACTTGATATTTACCGTACAGACGTGAGAGAGGTACCGATCTTCTCCTCTAACGCTCAGCAATAAATATAAGCACATTTCCCAAAAGGTCAAACTATTTCTTTAAGGCCTCCTGCACACTGGCTGTGTGGCCTGAGCGTTGCGTTTCTGTTGCGTGGTGTTTTCTACGTCTTTCCCACCAGAAAGGTGTCTGACTACTGCTGCTGCTGCTGCTAGCCTTGTCTGGACACATGGATGTTTCCCATAAACATAAATATATTCTGATCTGATTACAGCAAAGACAACGCTGGCAGTATTGATGGCAGAATAGGCTCCAGAATATTTCCTTCTGGATTGACAGGTGCAATATTAGAAAACCAATAATTATTTATAATTTTTATGCGTGTCACGCAGGCAGTGTGTACGCTCTAACCTGTTAACATGGGAGCCAAAATAAAAATGGACACGCCACACAGCTGACATGCTCACGCCACACAGCCAGTGTGCAGGAGGCATAACTCTTGTGTTGACTGTTCCAACAATCACCACTCTGGGTTGGTTGAAATAAACCCTTAATTCACCCATTTACAGTACATGTGGAGATATGCTGGCTCTATACACGCTAAAAGTCCTGATTATTTACATGGAGTCTGGTGGAGATATGCTGGCTCTATACACGCTAAAAGTCCTGATTATTTACATGGAGTCTGGTGGAGATATGCTGGCTCTACACACGCTAAAAGTCCTGATTATTTACATATAGTCTGGTGGAGATACGCTGGCTCTACACACCTTAAAAGTCCTGATTATTTACATGGAGTCTGGTGGAGATATGCTGGCTCTATACACGCTAAAAGTCCTGATTATTTACATATAGTCTGGTGGAGATACGCTGGCTCTATACACGCTAAAAGTCCTGATTATTTACATGGAGTCTGGTGGAGATATGCTGGCTCTATACACGCTAAAAGTCCTGATTATTTACATGGAGTCTGGTGGAGATATGCTGGCTCTACACACGCTAAAAGTCCTGATTATTTACATGGAGTCTGGTGGAGATATGCTGGCTCTATACACGCTAAAAGTCCTGATTATTTACATGGAGTCTGGTGGAGATACGCTGGCTCTATACACGCTAAAAGTCTGGTGTAGTTTGGTAATGGTGATTTTGGGGCTGTTTCATGTTAAACTAAAAGGATCTTACTCTTGAACTAAAAGCTCTATCTCTATAGGGATCCATCCCATAACACACTTAGAATAATAATCTGAGTCTGTCAGTAGCAACAACAGAACTTTTAGTGGACTCTAACGGACGGTGAACATCCCGGTTAGTGGCTGACAGTTACAGCGTTCTCGCTCAATACTGGACCAATTTTAAAGAGTTTGTTCTTATTATTTACTTAGACACCAATGCATAGGAAAATAGGTTGGGCAACAAAAGAAATTCCCCTTTAACAGAAGGCAAAATACCTCCCTGATTCTCTCCTTTTTTATAAGATGATAATGCATTTTAAGCCTTTTATTGACAGGACAGCTGAAGAAATGAAAGGGGAAAGAGAGGGAATGACATGCAGCAAAGGGCCACAGGTTGGAGTCGAACCCCGGCCTGCTGCGTTGAGGAGTAAACCTTGATATATGGGTGCACACTTCACCAACTGAGCTAACCGGGCACCCCTGACAGTCTCTCAACACTAAACTCCAACTGGGCTTTGTAGCATCAATTAAAAATGGAAATTCAACTCTTGTATACATGTATGTAAACACTTAGATGCCAGGTACAGACAGCGAGTAGTAATGTGTGTGAAACCATGAGGAAGTCGTGCCCGTTTACACTTCTTGCACAACTCATGTGCTAAACTTGCACAAGGCTCCAAACCCACAATTGTAGACACACCTCGTCTTTTTAAAAAGGTCTTCTGGTAAGCCTTCGGTCTCCGAGCTCGACCGAAACAACTAATCCATTCACGGAGAGAAAATAATCAACAGATGAATCGATGGTGAGAAGAATCGTGAGTTGCAGCTTTAGTTGTTCTGTCTCTAAAATGTGGGTCAGTGTTTTGTCCCCAACTCAAAGATTTCCTGTCCCAGAGGAGAGAAGACACTTGAATATATTCACATTTAACAAGCTGCCGTCACACAAGTTTTACTGTTAATTAAATTATCTTTTTATTAGGAAATTTCACATCAATTGACAAGTACATATGGAATTATAGTTGTTAACATTAGAATGGTTTTGTATCAATAGTTTCTTGTTCCAGATGTCCAATGTCCATTCCCTTTTAGTAATAAAAAAGCAATAAAAGGTTCACTCCTCGACGCAGCAGCCGCAGGTTCGACTCCGACCTGCGGCCCTTAGCTGAATGTCGTTCCCCCCCCTTCATGTCTTCAGCTGTCCTATAAAAATAAAGGCCTAAAAATTAATCTTAAAGATTATTTTGGGGTATTTTGCCTTTATTTGACAGGACAGCTAGGTGAGAGAGAGGGGGAAGACATGCTGGACATCGTCACAGGTCGGACTTGAACCCTAGGCCTCTGTGTCCAAGTACATGTGCGTCTGCTCTACCCACTGAGCCAACCCGGCCACACACAAAAAAAAAAAAAAACGTAAAATGCACTTCTACACAAAGTGATTTCAGTTCCTGCCTTGTGTATGTTTGGGTGTCTCTGCCTCAAAGTGACTTCTTTTTATAACAAGGGTTATATCTGAAGAAACATTTAGGAAACTGAAATCAGAAGTTTTACCTTTTTTCATAATAAATGACTCAAAACAATTAACGGATTATCAATAATTATTATTAGTTTACAACTAAAGAATTAATCTTTGCAGCTCTAGTATCTAACAGCGGAGGAGGAGGGTGACAGAGTGAAGTGTAATGCATCTAAAGTGTGTCAAACTCGAGGCCCGCTGGCCAAATTCGGCCCCTCGCAGGTTTTGATCCGGCCCGCATATCCATTCAGGTTCACAATACATTTTGGCCCACCTAGTTTTTGTCATTTATTTTTGACGATTTGTTATTTTCTTTTGCTGTTTTGTCACTTTTTCTGACGTTTTTGCCACTTTATCTCACGTTTTTTGCCGCTTTTCCGACGTTTTTGCCGCTTTTTCCGACGTTTTTGCCGCTTTTTCTAATGTTTTTGCCACTTTATCATGTTTTTGCCAATTTTTCTCACGTTTTTGCTGCTTTTCCGACATTTGTCCCTTTTTCTTACGTTTTTGCCACTTTGTTCTGATGTTTATGCCGCTTTTTCTGACGTTTTTATAATTTTCTTTTGACGTTTTGGGGTGCTTTTTCCTATGATGGCTGGGGAACTTTCTCCTGACTTCTTTAGGACTTTATGTTGACCTAACTGTAAGTGAGAAGATGTTAAGGCTGCTACCTACGGGACAAAACAGAAGATTGTATGACACACGCAATAATACAGTCAAAGATATTTGACTTTTTCGATTTAAATAAAAGCCTATCAACAAACTAAACATGTCCGGCCCTAGATGTGACTCTTATTTTCCAGTGTGGCCCGTAGTGAAGTTGAGTTCGACCCCCCCCCCTGCTCTATAATGTGTGATTAGTGTGGTTTTGAGAAGGCGGCATGTTGTGCGTGCCCGGTGTTGACGTAACCACGGATGGTGCTGGGGGATTTCTAAGAGAAGAGGTATTTCCTAAGCTCAGGAAGGAGAGGAAGTTCCCTCTCAGCGTCTGGCGGAGACCTAATGTAGAGATACCACAGAGCTGTGCAGCAGTGTGTTTAAAGGGTGTGGGGCCACCAGGCATGTCTTAGCACTTAGCACGGTATGTGGAGTTAATAATCTACTGTGAAATCTCCTGGCTGTTACTCATGTTAGATCCTGTTGAACGCCATCTGTAAGAGGCTTCACCACATTCTTCAGACAGGGGCTGCTGTTGATGACGAGGTTATGATAGTTTTGAATTTAAATATTAGTTTTTATTTCATTTTTGGCTATGTTCACACTTGGCATCTTTTATTTTTTTTCCCCAAACAGTTCCACTAACTACTCTCCCCTAAAACTGGTTTTGTCATTTGCATTCACACTGGCCAAGTGGGCCATAGGAACTGACCTTTTTGTTATTCTAATCACAGCCATCTAACCACCACTATGAGAAGGGAAAAGGGAAAGATCGTGCCGTTAAGTAGGAGCTGAAAGAGTTACAGGAACTTGACCAACTACCACTTTGCTCGTTTGAAAGCCATGATGTCTCTCTCTCTCTCATGGGTGGGCCAAATTCT
>NC_041345.1:680558-715558 GCF_004354835.1 Perca flavescens | reverse complement strand
TATTCCTAATATTCTTCTATCATACTTCTATATCTCCTATTAAGTGAGATCACATTGTATGGTCACTTATTCCTAATATTCTTCTATCATACTTCTATATCTCCTATTAAGTGAGATCACATTGTATGGTCACTTATTCCTAATATTCTTCTATCATACTTCTATATCTCCTATTAAGTGAGATCACATTGTATGGTCACTTATTCCTAATATTCTTCTATCATACTTCTATATCTCCTATTAAGTGAGATCACATTGTATGGTCACTTATTCCTAATATACTTCTATCATACTTCTATATCTCCTATTAAGTGAGATCACATTGTATGGTCACTTATTCCTAATATTCTTCTATCATACTTCTATATCTCCTATTAAGTGAGATCACATTGTATGGTCACTTATTCCTAAGGGCAGCCTGTGCCCTTTTGTAGTGTGTACACACTATTTCTCATCACACTGTGATAACTGTGATTAAATTCACTATATATACGTCTGCTATATGTTGCCACCCCTCAAAAATTCCTGCCACCCCATAAATATTTTTTCTAGGTCTGCCCCTGTAAGCAGCGATGCAGAATGGGGCTTTTGGCGTTAGTTACTGACCCCAAAAAGTCTCCTTTTTAGTGGCTCAGTCAGACGCAGAGGGCTGTCAACTAATTCCACGGTAATCCTAGGGCTGGGCGATATGGACCAAAAGTCATATCCCGATATATTTTGGCTGAATATCGATATACGATATATATCCCGATATTGTGGGGATTTTTATTTTTGTTTAATTTCTTTAGAGTGTAACATATTCTAATAAAATAACAATGTTCTAAGTAAATAGGATAAATAGGTTTGGAATTATTTTTACAACTGAAATAATTGTTTTGTAATTACAGAGGGAAAGTACCGAAGAAATGTACCATAATTTCAGGTATGTGTACCAATATTGGTTCAGATGTGAAAGGTACCCAACCCTAAGGGCAGTAGCCTAAACAATACATGTTTCATTTTAAGGTGAATTCATTGTAGTTGGTATATTTTTTTAAATATTTTGTTTACTGTCATGACAGCGATGGTGCCTTCTATGTTGCATCTTCAAAAGTGATTCTGAATTTGAAACAGCACATTGTAATTTCTGCATCTATTATCTAAGTATTTATTAGTAATACAGTGGAAATTAGTAGAAATGTGAATATTTGGTTAGCATGTTGATTTACGGTGTGTGCACCTAAATTTCAGTAGGGGGCCACTGTGCTCCTAGTGAAAAAAGCTAGTAGAGAGAGAGAGAAATTCCAGGTCCCAGTAGCTTAAAGACATCACACACAACACACACATACATCATAACAGGATGATAAAATAACTAATCCACATGAATAATATGGACAATAAAAGATACTAAATAAAAAAAATCCATATGAATATGCTAAGGGATATATATTAGGGCTGTCAATTGATTAAAACATTTAATCGAATTAATTACATACTCTGTGATTAAATAATCGAAATTAATCACGTACATAATTAACGGTGCCTGAAGCAATACTTTTTAAGAAAGTACGAAAAGAAAACAGAAGGGTACTAAACAACAGTCGGTGACATTAAAGAAGGGCTTGTTATTGCTAAGGCCATATGGTCCAAATTAAATGATTTCATAATAATCTATAACAATAACAATAACTTATTTCACTAGTAAATTGCTGTTGAACGACAAAAACAACCACCAGATGGGAAAAGGAGATTTACAATAACTTCAAATGCACCACGAGGCTGTAGTTTACCAGTTTCATTGAACGCACCGTGTTGTTTTTTAGTTGTTAGCCTAGAAATCTAGACGCCCCCTAGTGGCAGCTGGCTGGTCAGGCTAGCAGACTGTTACATACCGGCGTTGAATCCTCTACAGTAAAACACAGTCACACTTTACACCGTTTAACGTTAGCTGTTAGCATTTTAACAGTGTTTAATCCAGCTACTAGCTAGCGCTAGGCTAACGTTAGCTGCTGTTGGGTATAGTGTTAACTAGCGTCAGGTGCAGCGGTGTTTGTGTTGCCTGTATCGTCCGTCTCAGAGCATCAGAGAGAAGAGCAGACATATCAGGGCACCAGATTTCGGTAGCCAGGGTTGGCAGGAAGAAGGAACAAGTAGCTAAATGTTCCCATCAATGATCCAGGCAACATGTCCTCGTCTCCCTCCTTCATTTTACAGTCCAATGGGGGCTAGAACTTCTCCGGGTCAAACCTCAATATGGAATGGATTAATCTGCCTTATTTTTGTTAACGCGTTATTTTTTTTTCAGATTAATTAATCGAAATTAACGCGTTATTTTGACAGCCCAAATATGTATGTGTGTATATATATATATATGTGTGTGTGTGTGTATATATATGTGTGTGTATATATATATATATATCCACTGTGAATCGTTTTTTTTAATCAAGAATCTTTTTTAAATCGATATTGAATCGAATTGTGAGATTTTCTGAATCATACACCCCTAATAAAAATCCTTTATTAAACATTGAAAAGCCAAAAATATGGAAGATTTCATGTAATTTTAAACCTACAAACTATATTTTAATTGGAAGTTTACTGTATTATTTATAAAAAGGTACCTTTCGCTAGATTATTTTATTTTGCGCTTTTCCACCTTTTAATGGACAGGACAGCTAGCTGAGAAAAGAGAGAGAGAGAGATAGAGAGGGGGGGGAAGACATGCAGTAAATCATCACAGGTTGGACTTGAACCCTGGACCATGAGGCATAAACATCTAATTATATGTGTGCCTGCTCTACCCACTGAGCCAACCGGGCAACTTCTTCGCCATTTTTGAGTATTTTTGGAGCCCTTGCTGCTGGAATATTCCCGTTTAATACAGTATTTCTACGTTGTAGTTTAAGGATAAACTTGGAATATTTCACACTTGAATAAAACAGAAATAACTAGCGGTGTGAATTTTCACCAATCTCCCGATTCCATTACGATTATCATGTCAATTAATCTATTCGATATCTCGATGCGTCAAATCCATGTTTCTATTAAAGCCATGTAGGATACTTAATCATGTTTCTATTAAAGCCTTGTAGGATATTTAATCATGTTTCTATTAAAGCCATTTAGGATATTTAATCATGTTTCTATTAAAGCCATGTAGGATATTTAATCATGTTTTTTGTAGGATATTAAAGTTTCCCATGTAGGATATTTAATCATGTTTCTATTAAAGCCTTGTAGGATATTTAATCATGTTTCTATTAAAGCCATGTAGGATATTTAATCATGTTTCTATTAAAGCCATGTAGGATATTTAATCATGTTTCTATTAAAGCCATGTAGGATATTTAATCATGTTTCTATTAAAGCCATGTAGGATATTTAATCATGTTTCTATTAAAGCCATGTAGGATATTTAATCATGTTTCTATTAAAGCCATGTAGGATATTTAATCATGTTTCTATTAAAGCCATGTAGGATATTTAATCATGTTTCTATTAAAGCCATGTAGGATATTTAATCATGTTTCTATTAAAGCCATGTAGGATATTTAATTCATAGCTTTTCAAGCTTCAAAAACCAAACATTCTGCAGTGATCTAATACTAAATAAACTGGATACATAAAACTATACAGCACTGAGCACATGGCACCTCCTGAATGTGTGAACATACCAGAATATGTAAACAGAAATGTTGTTAGGCCTACATTACATTATAAACAGAAATAATCTATTATCAGCCGGACGATTATCGATGCAGCATCGTCCATGATTCGATGCGTCGATTGTTTGATTAATTTCAACACCTCTAGAAAGAACCCAGCAGACAGACAGACAGCAGACTCTGTCTGAGTGGGGAGAGTGTAAGAAGGGTTCAGTCTCTGATAGTCGGCCCTCTGTCTCCTCCGTTCTCTAAAGTGAGATGGATTGTTTTGTGGCCGAGCAGTCGGGCTGTAATGGAACATTTATAACCCCTCGATGGCCTCGGGTTGCCAGGGCAACCCACTCCTCCTCCTCCTCCTCCTCCTCCTCCTCCTCCTTGCCGTGAGGAAACCATCCGACAGAAACACACACTTATGCACCAGGTGCAAACAAAGGTTACCAAGGAACTGTGAGAGTGGAGTCGATCAGTCTACCTGTTCTATCTAGAGATGGCCCGATACCATTTTTTGCTTTCCGATACCGATTCTGATACCTGAACTTGTGAATCAGCCGATACCAAGTGTGTCATTTATTTTATTATGTTTTAACAGCTGTATACTACTATCTCTGTATGATGATATGATATATAACAGCTGTATACTACTATCCCTGTATGATGATATGATGTATAACAGCTGTATACTACTATCTCTGTATGATGATATGATGTATAACAGCTGTATACTACTATCCCTGTATGATGATATGATGATATAACAGCTGTATACTACTATCTCTGTATAGATGTGATATGATGTATAACAGCTGTATACTACTATCTCTGTATGATTATATGATGTATAACAGCTGTATACTACTATCTCTGTATGATTATATGATGTATAACAGCTGTATACTACTATCCCTGTATGATGATATGATGTATAACAGCTGTATACTACTATCTCTGTATGATGATATGATGTATAACAGCTGTATACTACTATCCCTGTATGATGATATGATGTATAACAGCTGTATACTACTATCCCTGTATGATGATATGATGTATAACAGCTGTATACTACTATCTCTGTATGATGATATGATGTATAACAGCTGTATACTACTATCTCTGTATGATGATATGATGTATAACAGCTGTATACTACTATCTCTGTATGATGATATGATGTATAACAGCTGTATACTACTATCTCTGTATGATGATATGATGTATAACAGCTGTATACTACTATCCCTGTATGATGATATGATGTATAACAGCTGTATACTACTATCTGTGTATGATGATGATGTATAACAGCTGTATACTACTATCCTGTATGATGATATGATTTAACAGCTGTATACTACTATCTCTGTATGAATGTGATATGATGTATAACAGCTGTATACTACTATCCCTGTATGATGATATAACAGCTGTATACTACTATCTCTGTATAGATGTGATATGATGTATAACAGCTGTATACTACTATCCCTGTATGATGATATGATGTATAACAGCTGTATACTACTATCTGTGTATGATGATATGATGTATAACAGCTGTATACTACTATCTCTGTATGATGATATGATGTATAACAGCTGTATACTACTATCTCTGTATGATGATATGATGTATAACAGCTGTATACTACTATCTCTGTATGATGATATGATGTATAACAGCTGTATACTACTATCCCTGTATGATGATATGATGTATAACAGCTGTATACTACTATCTCTGTATGATGATATGATGTATAACAGCTGTATACTACTATCCCTGTATGATGATATGATGTATAACAGCTGTATACTACTATCCCTGTATGATGATATGATGTATAACAGCTGTATACTACTATCTCTGTATGATGATATGATGTATAACAGCTGTATACTACTATCTCTGTATGATGATATGATGTATAACAGCTGTATACTACTATCTCTGTATGATGATATGATGTATAACAGCTGTATACTACTATCCCTGTATGATGATATGATGTATAACAGCTGTATACTACTATCTGTGTATGATGATATGATGTATAACAGCTGTATACTACTATCTCTGTATGATGATATGATGTATAACAGCTGTATACTACTATCCCTGTATGATGATATGATGTATAACAGCTGTATACTACTATCTGTGTATGATGATATGATGTATAACAGCTGTATACTACTATCTCTGTATGATGATATGATGTATAACAGCTGTATACTACTATCTCTGTATGAATGTGATATGATGTATAACAGCTGTATACTACTATCCCTGTATGATGATATAACAGCTGTATACTACTATCTCTGTATAGATGTGATATGATGTATAACAGCTGTATACTACTATCCCTGTATGATGATATGATGTATAACAGCTGTATACTACTATCTGTGTATGATGATATGATGTATAACAGCTGTATACTACTATCTCTGTATGATGATATGATGTATAACAGCTGTATACTACTATCTCTGTATGATGATATGATGTATAACAGCTGTATACTACTATCTCTGTATGATGATATGATGTATAACAGCTGTATACTACTATCCCTGTATGATGATATGATGTATAACAGCTGTATACTACTATCTCTGTATGATGATATGATGTATAACAGCTGTATACTACTATCCCTGTATGATGATATGATGTATAACAGCTGTATACTACTATCCCTGTATGATGATATGATGTATAACAGCTGTATACTACTATCTCTGTATGATGATATGATGTATAACAGCTGTATACTACTATCTCTGTATGATGATATGATGTATAACAGCTGTATACTACTATCTCTGTATGATGATATGATGTATAACAGCTGTATACTACTATCCCTGTATGATGATATGATGTATAACAGCTGTATACTACTATCTGTGTATGATGATATGATGTATAACAGCTGTATACTACTATCTGTGTATGATGATATGATGTATAACAGCTGTATACTACTATCTCTGTATGATGATATGATGTATAACAGCTGTATACTACTATCTCTGTATGATGATATGATGTATAACAGCTGTATACTACTATCCCTGTATGATGATATGATGTATAACAGCTGTATACTACTATCTCTGTATGATGATATGATGTATAACAGCTGTATACTACTATCTCTGTATGATTATATGATGTATAACAGCTGTATACTACTATCCCTGTATGATGATATGATGTATAACAGCTGTATACTACTATCCCTGTATGATGATATGATGTATAACAGCTGTATACTACTATCCCTGTATGATGATATGATGTATAACAGCTGTATACTACTATCTCTGTATGATGATATGATGTATAACAGCTGTATACTACTATCTCTGTATGAATGTGATATGATGTATAACAGCTGTATACTACTATCCCTGTATGATGATATAACAGCTGTATACTACTATCTCTGTATAGATGTGATATGATGTATAACAGCTGTATACTACTATCCCTGTATGATGATATGATGTATAACAGCTGTATACTACTATCTGTGTATGATGATATGATGTATAACAGCTGTATACTACTATCTCTGTATGATGATATGATGTATAACAGCTGTATACTACTATCTCTGTATGATGATATGATGTATAACAGCTGTATACTACTATCTCTGTATGATGATATGATGTATAACAGCTGTATACTACTATCCCTGTATGATGATATGATGTATAACAGCTGTATACTACTATCTCTGTATGATGATATGATGTATAACAGCTGTATACTACTATCTCTGTATGATGATATGATATATAACAGCTGTATACTACTATCTCTGTATGATGATATGATATATAACAGCTGTATACTACTATCTCTGTATGATGATATGATGTATAACAGCTGTATACTACTATCTCTGTATGATGATATGATGTATAACAGCTGTATACTACTATCTCTGTATGATGATATGATGTATAACAGCTGTATACTACTATCTCTGTATGATGATATGATGTATAACAGCTGTATACTACTATCTCTGTATGATGATATGATATATAACAGCTGTATACTACTATCTCTGTATGATGATATGATATATAACAGCTGTATACTACTATCTCTGTATGATGATATGATGTATAACAGCTGTATACTACTATCTCTGTATGATGATATGATGTATAACAGCTGTATACTACTATCTCTGTATGATGATATGATGTATAACAGCTGTATACTACTATCTCTGTATGATGATATGATGTATAACAGCTGTATACTACTATCTCTGTATGGATGTGATATGATGTATAACAGCTGTATACTACTATCTGTGTATGATGATATGATGTATAACAGCTGTATACTACTATCTGTGTATGATGATATGATGTATAACAGCTGTATACTACTATCTCTGTAAGGCTGTGATATGATGTAGAACTTTTTTATTCTCCAGTTTGTTATATATCCACTCGTCAGTTATAACGGTAAAAATAACATAAATAAACTACTTTAACGTAGATTTTCTTCGGATCTGTGCATTAACTCCAGTACTTCCTGATACCAGTGTTTTAGGCAGTATTGGACCATCTTTAGTTCTACCACTGACTCGAACATGAAATCATACATAACACACAACCAAGAATATGCAGGACATGCATCGAGGCATAAACCTCTCAGTATATGTGCGCCTGCTCTACCCACTGAACCAACCCGGCCACGATGCTTTGATATTTTGGACCTTTTTTAAACTTGAATTTTTGGATTTTGAGCAACCTGAATCTATGTTTTTGAAATACTGAAGCGTAAATGTTTCAAATTCAGCTTCTGAAATTGCAAATCAAGAAATTTCATATTTTCATTTCAGTGAAGTGAATTGAGAACAAAAAATTCAGACATGGTTTTCAAAGTAAATAAAAATGTTTAAATATTAAGTATTCAGTGTATGTTAATATTGAAATACTTATGTCTCCTTTTTGCTTCCATACATCTGCATTTGGCCAGATGTTTCTGATAGCTACTCACTCTAATATTTAAATGAAGGATCTACTCTGACTTTAAAATAGTGCAGCAACAGGCTGTAGTTTGGAGAATGTTGCCCCCTTGTGGTTTTATTTTTGTGTCATGGAAATATATTTGAGCACACCTTTGTGTGTGTGTGTGTGTGTGTGTGTGTGTGTGTGAACCAACTGTACACTACTGTGTCTACACTGCACTATATTTCTTGTCCTGTCTATACTTATATATGACACTTTTCTGCTTTTTTTGCACTTCTGATTGGACACAAACTTCTTTTCGTTGGCTTTTTACTTGTACTCTGCACAATGACAATAAAGTTGAATCGTGTGTGTGTGTGTGTGTGTGTGTGTGTGTGTGTGTGTGTGTGTGTTCGTGCAGGATACAGCAGGGCAGGAGCGCTACCGTACCATCACCACAGCGTACTACCGAGGAGCCATGGGCTTCCTGCTCATGTATGACATCACTAACCAGGAATCCTTCAGCGCAGTTCAGGACTGGTGAGTCGGACGTATTTTACTCCACGAGATTAGGTCACTTTGTGTCGAGAGCTATACAAGAAATGTCAGATCTATAGACGAGTCTACGTTGGGGGGGATTAACCCCCTAACCCCAGTGGCTCTCGGGTCAAGCGTGATTTATGCGTTACAATCAACGGCGTGGCTCCTAGAGGTGTGAATCTTCACTGATCTCCCAATTCGATTTGATATCTCGATGCATCACGATGCGTCAAATCCACGTTTCTATTAAAGCCGTGTAGGATATTTAATTCAGAGCTTTTCAAGCTTCAAAAACCAAACATTCTGCAATTCTCTAATACTAAATAACTTGGATACATAAAACTATACAGCACTGAGCACATGGCACTTCCTGCATGTGCCAAACATAGCAGAATATGTAAACAGAAATGTTGTTAGACCCACATTACATTATAAACAGAAATGTTGTTAGACCTACATTACATTATAAACAGAAATGTTGTTAGACCTACATTACATTATAAACAGAAATGTTGTTAGGGCCATTACATTTAAACAGAAATTATAAACAGAAATGTTGTTTACAGGCCTAAACATTACATTATAAACAGAAATGTTGTTAGGCCTACATTACATTATAAACAGAAATGTTGTTAGGCCTACATTACATTATAAACAGAAATGTTGTTAGGCCTACATTACATTATAAACAGAAATGTTGTTAGGCCTACATTACATTATCAACAGAAATGTTGTTAGGCCTACATTACATTATAAACAGAAATGTTGTTAGGCCTACATTACATTATAAACAGAAATGTTGTTAGGCCTACATTACATTATAAACAGAAATGTTGTTAGGCCTAAACAGAAATGTTGTTAGGCCTACATTACATTATAAACAGAAATGTTGTTAGGCCTACATTACATTATAAACAGAAATGTTGTTAGGCCTACATTACATTATAAACAGAAATAATTGATTATGAGCCGGCCGATTATCGATGCAGCATCGTCCATGTCCACGATTCCATGCATACGTACGAGGATATAACCCTGCCGTAGCCTGGCGTCACTTCTTTAAAAATGAGTCTACGCGTCGCGGCGATGCACGTCTCTCGGCCGTGGCGTGGTAGCTAGGGATGCACCGAAATTAAAATTCTTGGCCGAAACCGAAAAAGAGGAAACCAAGACTGAAAACCGAAAGAAATTATGCCAATTATTAGTACCATTGCATTTATGGCTCTGACTGTGTACTGACTTTACTAAAATCAAGGCATTGCAATTGTATAAATGAATATTAAAGTTTAATTAAAAAAATATATCTAGCAGAAATATGGCTACAATCCGATAGTCACATACAGTATATGTAGCCTAAGAACAGAATAGCTTACCCACCCATTATTATTATTATTATTATTATTATTATTATTATTATTATTATTATTTGAGGCACTTTCTTGCAGGATTTCACTGAACATATCAGACAACGAGGGTGCATGCCCCTCATCTGGTGCAGGGAGACGAGTATCGGTGGCTGAATATTCGGTCATGAAGGCTGGGTCATGACCGAAAGAACGAGATCCAGGGTACAAGTGGCCGAAATGGGTTAGTTGGAGGGAGGTCCAGCTGGGAGGAGGCCTCGGGGAAGACCCAGGACTAGGTGGAGGGAGGTCCAGCTGGGAGGAGGCCTCGGGAAGACCCAGGACTAGGTGGAGGGAGGTCCAGCTGGGAGGAGGTCTCGGGGAAGACCCAGGACTAGGTGGAGGGAGGTCCAGCTGGGAGGAGGCCTCGGGGAAGACCCAGGACTAGGTGGAGGGAGGTCCAGCTGGGAGGAGGTCTCGGGGAAGACCCAGGACTAGGTGGAGGGAGGTCCAGCTGGGAGGAGGCCTCGGGGAAGACCCAGGACTAGTTGGAGGGATGTCCAGCTGGGAGGAGGTCTCGGGGAAGACCCAGGACTAGGTGGAGGGAGGTCCAGCTGGGAGGAGGCCTCGGGGAAGACCCAGGACTAGGTGGAGGGATTATATCTCCAACCTGGCCTGGGAACGCCTCGGGATCCCCCAGTCGGAGCTGGTTAATGTTGCTCGGGAAAGGGAAGTTTGGGGTCCCCTGCTGGAGCTGCTCCTCCCGCGACCCGACACCGGATAAGCGAAGATGGATGGATGAATATTCGGTGCATCCCCTAGGTTCTTTATTGCTTAATGGATCCATGTTTTTTCTTTCAACCCTGACTGTGGAACTTTGTGTGTCCTGCAGGGCGACTCAGATCAAGACGTACTCGTGGGACAACGCTCAGGTGATCCTGGTCGGGAACAAGTGTGACCTGGAGGACGATCGGGTCGTCCCCACGGAGGACAGCCAGAGGCTGGCAGAGGAGCTAGGTGGGACTCTTTAACTCGCACTGTTAACACGGTTACACACTGGCTGCGTGGCGTGTCCATTTATATTTGGTACTGTGTGTGCATTTTAAGATGCACACTGTGCATGTACTGTTTTGTTTCCTGGTGAATGAAATGATGTTGCTCTCGCTCAGGTTTCCAGTTCTTCGAGGCCAGCGCCATGGACAACATCAACGTGAAGCAGGTGTTTGAGCGTCTGGTAGACGTCATCTGTGAGAAGATGAACGAGACCATGGAGGGAGACCTGAACCTCGTCACCAACCACAGGAACCAGACCCTCAAAGACTCGCCTGCAGACAGCCACGGGGGCTGTGCTTGCTGAACCATGTTCCTCACACACACACACACACACACACACACACACACACACACACACACACACACAGACAGACAGACAGACACACACACACACACACACACACACACACACATACATACATACACACACAGAGACACAGACACACACACACAGACAGACACAGACACACACACACACACACACACATACATACACAGACACACACACACACACACACACACACACACACACACACACACACATACATACAGACACACACACACACACACACACATACAGAGACACACACACACACACACACACACACACATACAGAGACACAGACAGACACACACACACACACATACAGAGACACAGACACACACACACAGAGACACCGACACACACACACACACAGAGACACAGACACACACACACACACACACATACATACATACAGAGACACAGACACACACACACACACACACACACACACACACACACACACACATACAGAGACAAAGACACACACACACACACACACACACACACAGAGACACACACACACACACACACACACACAGACACACACACACACACACACACACACACACAGAGACACAGACACACACACACACACAGACACAGACACACACACACACACACATACAGAGACACAGACACACACATACACACAGACACATACAGAGACACAGACACACACACACACACACACATACAGAGACACAGACACACACATACAGAGACACACACACACACACACACACACGTTTGTTTCACTATCTTTATGGGAACCCACATTGACATAATTCATTCCCTAACCTTAACCTTAACCATCACAACTAAATGCCTAACCTTAACCCTTACCTTCACCTTAACTATAACCTAATTCTAACCCTAATCCTAAAACCAAGTCTTAACCCTCAAACAGCCCTTTAACCTTGTGGGGACCAGCATTTTGGTCCCCACGAAGCTGTGCAGACCCCACAAGTATACTGTATTCCCCGGTTTTTGGACCCCACGAATATAGTAAAACACACACACACACACACACACACACACACACACACACACACACACTGTGCCTCAGCCATGTGAAGTGCTGCTCCATGATGACCCAGAGGACATCTTCATCAGCGCTGTCACACACCTGTCCTCCCCCAGCGCTGTCACACACCTGTCCTCCCCCAGCGCTGTCGCGGCGAGACAATGCTAGTTATTCCACCGACTACAAACTTTGAAATAATCCATCCATGGTGTTCTGAGTGAGATCCGGTTTCTGAATGTGTCCTAAATTCAGTCTCCTGGTGAGCTGGTCAACATCTGCACGGCTTTCTACGTCACTAGCCGAAACGAGGTGGCTAACTGCAACCGTTAGCTCTTAGGGTTAACACGCTAATGCTAACACTAATAGCAAAGCACTGCTACAACACACACAAGTTCACCATAATCTCCAAAAGAACTACTTCCATGTGCTCCCTGGTTTAGAAGAAGTCTCCCAGCTGATCCTGCCTTGGAACTGACTGAAGTTGGAGAAACAGCCTTTCTTTTACTGTCTATGGAGCTAGCTGACATGATCTACATCTGAGCTACTGAGCATGTGCGAGTGCAATCAAAGATAGTACAGGAGAAGAAGAAAAGAGGTCTCACTCTGTAGCTAAAACAGAGACCTGAACACCTGGTGAAAAGACGAGCTGCAGCAATGTGTAGTACAACAAAAATATGGTGTTTTTTGAAAATTAAACCATGTAAACCTATTCTGGTACAACCTTTAAAATACAATTATGAACCTGAAAATGAGCAGAATATGGACACTTTAAAGAGGCTCCATTGTCTGTTTTTGGAACGATGAGCTCTGCGATGAGCTGAAGTCTGCCCTGTGTTTGTCCACGGCCTCTACCGATGCTGCTACGCTAGCATTTTAACATTCACTGTCTCTGTAACAAATGTTCAGCAGCTTCATTTTCTGAGTCGTCTATTGCAGAAAACTATAAGTGATGCCAAGTCATGTTTTGGGATGGCTGGACTTTTGGGCCTTTGTTGTTTGTGTTTTTCGGGGGTTTGTCTGAGATCTATGCAGTCCGTGTGCTTAGCTTTGAGTTTTGGGCAGCCTACTTGGAATGATTTATGTCTCAAACATGGACATGTTGAGCTTTGTAAGGCTGAAAGTTAGAGCCCAACGTTTATTGACTATTAAGAGGATGACACGATTCTCCAAATCCCCCAATTAATTTAAACTTTTGATTTAAACTTCTTTTCAGCAGTGACAGCAATAGCTAGCGTGATTAGAGCCACTAGATAGCAGAAGGTTTCTGAGTTTCTCCGAGTTTAACGAGGTGCACGATGAATGGATCCATCAAGTTCTCTTGGGAGCCCACAGGCTTTACCTTCACTGTTGCAGCCTAAATTAGCTCTCCAAGCTAACGTTAGTCAAAGTATTGACCTATGAAAGCATCAGACATGGATTTAGGTGGAGATAGGAGTATATCCAGCTGTTCCTAGAGTGGCATTAACCTTAGTGTATGGGACGTAGGAGTTCTCTACCCGGAAGTTATTGTAAACTAACATTGTGATGTGGTCGATAAAACCGCTTTTTCTTGTGCACTGCTAACGCTGAGAGAGCTGGAGGGAGATGCTAACGCTGAGAGATCTGGAGGGAGATGCTAACGCTGAGAGAGCTGGAGGGAGATGCTAACGCTGAGACATCTGGAGGGAGATGCTAACGCTGAGACATCTGGAGGGAGATGCTAACGCTGAGACATCTGGAGGGAGATGCTAACGCTGAGAGATCTGGAGGGAGATGCTAACGCTGAGAGATCTGGAGGGAGATGCTAACGCTGAGAGAGCTGGAGGGAGATGCTAACGCTGAGACATCTGGAGGGAGATGCTAACGCTGAGACATCTGGAGGGAGATGCTAACGCTGAGAGAGCTGGAGGGAGATGCTAACGCTGAGACATCTGGAGGGAGATGCTAACGCT
Source organism: Perca flavescens (assembly GCF_004354835.1). NCBI lineage: Eukaryota > Metazoa > Chordata > Actinopteri > Perciformes > Percidae > Perca > Perca flavescens. Next base: position 700,710 of record NC_041345.1, on the reverse strand, counting down.
GAGACATCTGGAGGGAGATGCTAACGCTGAGACATCTGGAGGGAGATGCTAACGCTGAGAGATCTGGAGGGAGATGCTAACGCTGAGAGAGCTGGAGGGAGATGCTAACGTGTGTGTGTGTGTGTGTGTGTGTGTGTGTGTGTGTGTGTGTGTGTGTGTGTGTGTGTGTGTGTAGCATCTCTGAGAAACTGCTTTTTGCCACTATCAGTAAAAACAGTGAGCTGGTTAAAGAGGGTTAGTTAGTTGTCAGCTCTGTGTGCCGTTACTGTAATACCTTTTCATGTCGTTGAAGTGAATAAAATGAGGTTTTATCATCGTTGCACATTATGGGATGTCGGCCAGTTAAAACGTTCGTCTTTTTGATCCTGTATGTTAGCTTTGAAAAATGTCTTGAAGTTGTCTCTGCTATCATCCCAGAGAGATAAGAAGTGAAGGAGGTTCTCGGTTCCAGCAGGTCCAAGTACCATTGGTTCCAGCAGGTCCAGATACTGTTGGTTCCAGCAGATCCAGATACTGTTGGTTCCAGCAGATCCAGATACTGTTGGTTCCAGCAGGTACCATTGGTTCCAGCAGATCCAGGTACCATTGGTCCCAGCAGATCCAGGTACCATTGGTCCCAGCAGATCCAGGTACCATTGGTTCCAGCAGGTACCATTGGTTCCAGCAGATCCAGGTACCATTGGTTCCAGCAGGTACCATTGGTTCCAGCAGGTACCATTGGTTCCAGCCGGTCCAGGTACCATTGGTTCCAGCAGGTACCATTGGTTCCAGCCGATCCAGGTACCATTGGTTCCAGCAGGTACCATTGGTTCCAGCCGATCCAGGTACCATTGGTTCCAGCAGGTACCATTGGTTCCAGCAGATCCAGGTACCGTTGGTTCCAGCAGGTACCATTGGTTCCAGCAGATCCAGGTACCGTTGGTTCCAGCAGGTACCATTGGTTCCAGCAGATCCAGGTACCATTGGTTCCAGCAGGTACCATTGGTTCCAGCAGGTCTTGGTACCATTGGTTCCAGCAGATCCAGGTACCGTTGGTTCCAGCAGGTACCATTGGTTCCAGCCGATCCAGGTACCATTGGTTCCAGCAGGTACCATTGGTTCCAGCCGATCCAGGTACCATTGGTTCCAGCAGGTACCATTGGTTCCAGCAGATCCAGGTACCGTTGGTTCCAGCAGGTCCAAGTTCGAAAAAAGTTAATACATTGTGATATATCGCAGGATATTGCAATATGTTTAAAATCGCAATAATATTGTGTCGTGAGACCTCTGCTGATTCCCACCCCTACTGTCTGACAGAAGCATTACGTCATAAACGTTTATGACACGTTTATGACACGTTCATGACATTGTCATGTCACTCTTATGGAGATACCTTCAAGTGTAACCAAAAAAACCAAATCTGTTTCTCCACAAAGAATCGTGCAAAAGCTCCACTTTAAAACTAGAGATGAGCTCACAAGTTATTCAGCATGAAACATGACTAATCAACTAAAATCAAAACGGCCAGTTAGTTAGTTGACTAATCAAGGGGGGAGGGGCTTGCAGCCCTACGGATGAGATGATTGGATGTTTTAGATTCTGATGCAAGCGTTGTGAAAAACTGCATCTTATAAACAAGAATAAATTGTTTAAATGTGTATATGAAAATAAAGAATATAATTATTACAAACAGGGCGAGCTTGCACATTTTTGTCTTTTTAGTTTCCTTTTAAAAAAATCAGTTACAGATAATTTATGACCTCAGGTCACAGCTTCTCTTCTCTCCACATGTTATCTGAAGAAGCAGATAAACCACACGCTGCTAGCGGTGTTATACATAAAGATTCCTGCACACACAGACACACACACACACAGACACACACACACACACAGACACACACACACACAGACACACACACACACACATGTAGTTTATAAATCTGAGGTTTGATTCTAAAGTAAACTAGCCGACAATATAACGGCTACAAGTCAGCGGAGATGATGAGACCATTAAACACACACAACTGTGTGTGTGTGTGTCTGCGTGTGTGTTTGAATCCTTTCCACTTTTTACAATGTTTTAATAGCCTACTTTAACTACATTTTCTTTTTACAGACTTTTACTTTTTCTACCCTGTGTTTGTCCACGGCCTCTACCGATGCTGCTACGCTAGCATTTTAACATTCACTGTCTCTGTAACAAATGTTCAGCAGCTTCATTTTCTGAGTCGTCTATTGCAGAAAACTATAAGTGATGCCAAGTCATGTTTTGGGATGGCTGGACTTTTGGGCCTTTGTTGTTTGTGTTTTTCGGGGGTTTGTCTGAGATCTATGCAGTCCGTGTGCTTAGCTTTGAGTTTTGGGCAGCCTACTTGGAATGATTTATGTCTCAAACATGGACATGTTGAGCTTTGTAAGGCTGAAAGTTAGAGCCCAACGTTTATTGACTATTAAGAGGATGACACGATTCTCCAAATCCCCCAATTAATTTAAACTTTTGATTTAAACTTATTTTCTTTTCAGCAGTGACAGCAATAGCTAGTGTGATTAGAGCCACTAGATAGCAGAAGGTTTCTGAGTTTCTCCGAGTTTAACGAGGTGCACGATGAATGGATCCATCAAGTTCTCTTGGGAGCCCACAGGCTTTACCTTCACTGTTGCAGCCCAAAGGCTAAATTAGCTGTCCAAGCTAACGTTAGTTAAAAGTATTGACCTATGAAAGCATCAGACATGGATTTCGGTGGAGATAGGAGTATATCCAGCTGTTCCTAGAGTGGCATTAACCTTAGTGTATGGGACGTAGGAGTGTAAAGGATGGGAATACTTGTTCCAGCAGTAGCTGAATGGCGTCATGTGAGTGAAGTGCAGCCTGTCTTTACATCATCCTGGGATCAGGCTGTCTTCTCCGCTTTCAGGTGACGCAAAGAGTCTCTGAGGTGTCTTTAAACTGACGGGGATGGGCAGCAGAAGGGGGGGTCGGGGGGGCTTATCACGGGTGATGAAACGAAAGCGTCTGCAGAGCTGATAGAGCTGGTCGAACGAAGAAAAACATGCGGGTGCAGTGAGTAGATAAGAAACAGTTTGCTGCGTCTGAGGTGTGTGTGTGTGTGAGTACTCTGTGTTTCCGTTACTTTGGGCACATGCAGGGATTAGCCTGGCCCGGGGCCAGAGCGGGGGGGTGTGGTTGCCTGTGGAGCTCTGAATGTTTTCCTCGTGTTGTCCTACGGTCGACCCAGCAGCTTTCTGTTTTTCTGGGTCAGAATTTCAAATTCAAAATTTTTTTATTTTACGTTTTGGTCACTTTCATCCAAGTATTTGGTCACTTTTTCTGATGTTTTTTGTCAATTTCTTGATGTGCTTTTTTGGGACTTTGTTGCTTTTTTCCCTCGTGTTTTTTTGGAGGTTTTTCCAACATTTTTGATATAAGATATGGGACTTTTTTGCAACAAAAATGCGGGTATTATGAAATCGTGCAAGCCATTTTGCGCGGAAATCTGCAATTTATGCGGCGAAAGTGCGGCGTATTTGAAAAAATGCGGCCCCCGCACAAAATATGCGGACTTTGGCTGATTATGCGTTGAATTACACGTTTGCATAATTACGTTTTTCTGGAGGGACTGAATACCCACCGTCCAATATAAAACCAACTTTACCACGGTTCACCCGATAACACTTACATAGCCTATATTAAATATTTTAAATTTCATTATCTATCCATCCATCTACCCACCTTCCCACCCACCCAGTGTTGTTGTCTAATGTATTGTGTGTGTGTGTGTGTGTATATATATATATATATATATATATATATATATATATATATATATATATATATATATATCCCTATTGTCCTCCCCCAGGGAAGTTTTGAGCATAAGCAACTTCATTTTTTTTGCATTCAGATACACTTTAATGCACCAATATACGGTGGAAATCCCTTTATTTAACCTATGTGAAGAAGAAAAACAGATGGCAATTCAAAATATATCAAAAATATAATGGAAAGTATGTTTTGTGTGTGTCACTGGTCATTTCTAAGTGGGTATATGGAGATGCTGGAGCTTTCTCGGTGGATATAATGCGTATAACTGCGTATCACGTACACACCGCTGTACCTACCTACGTTTGCGCTTTTACACACGTAACGTAACACCTACTCTCTCTCTCTCTCTCTCTCTCTCTCTCTCTCTCTCTCTCAGCAGCACAAACAAGTTGTAAACATCAATGAGTGCGTGATTCCCGCCCATCAACAAGAGAGTAAAACGTTTTTTTTGCCACACCTCTCCTTCACTAACTTTTGCAGAAAGTAAACAGCTCGGCTCCACACACACACACAGACACACACACACACACCTTCCTTATCTGTCACTAGCAGGCGCGTAACCGCGCTGCGCTATCCGTGCTATCTAAAGTAGAAGCAGCCTCTCCTCTGTCAGAGCTGCAGCAGACCCGCTCCAGCCAGCTTGTTTTCTAGTTATGCCGGCGGGCAGCAGCAGGCTGAAAGTCTTTCTGCTCCCAGACAAGCCAGAAGGATGAAATGCGCTCACCTGAGCAGGTTGGTGGCGGTTTGGGGGATATTGTGCGCCGTGTGGAAAGCTTCCATCGTCCAGGGCGCGCGAGATTTCGAGAAAAAAGGTAAGATAAAACTGTTTATATTGTTACCTGTAGTGAATATAGAAATATAGAATAGAAAGTTTTAAATTAGATTTAAAGATAACATCAGAACTCCCTCTTTAGTTGAATTCATAACATCAAAATGTACGCATAGGTCTGAAATTGTTTTCATTATTCGATTAATCGTGTGGTCCATGAAATGTCAGAAAATTGTGAAAAATGTTCATCGCAGTTTCTCAAAGTCCAAGCTGATGTCAGTCTTAAACCCCAAAGATATTCAGTTTAATGTGATATAAAACAGGAGAGAGCAGGACATCTCCATATTTGAGAGGCTGAAAACATCCATTTTTGTATGAAAAATTACTTAAACTAATAATTGATCATCAAAGTAGTTGGCAATGATTTCTCTGTCTATCGACTAATGGATTAGTCCACTAATTGTTGCCGCTCTACGTGTTTGTCTCGTTCAGCTTTGTTGTCCTTGTTTAGAGCTGTAATCTGTGTCAGTACGGGTTCAGCCTCAGGCCTCCTACACGCTGGCTGCGTGGTGCTTTCTACGTCTTCCCCCACCAGAAAGGTGTCTGACGCAGCGCTGCTGCTAGCCTTGTCTGGACACATCATTTATAATAATAATAATAATAATTTATTTTATAATCATAATAATAATTTATACTGTTTATTGATCCCCAGTGGGGAAATTACAATTTCAAACATGGATGTTTCCCATAAACATAAACATATTCTGATCTGATTCCAGCAAAGACAAAGTCGGCAGTATTGACGGCAGAATAGGCTCCAGAATATTTCCTTCTGGATTGACAGGTGACATATTAGAAAATCTAAAATTATTTATTCATTATTTTAAATTACATTTATATATCTGCATTTATATCAAAACCTCAAGACTTTCAAACATCAATACGTCATTTAGAGTGGCGTGAAAAATAGGCATCGGCCCTATTTCTAGCGTGCACGTGTTTACTGAGACATGCGTGTCACGCAGGCAGCGTGCACGCTCTAACCTGTTACCATGGGAACCCAAATTAACACGGACACGCCACGCAGCCAGTGTGCAGGAGGCCTTACTTGGCCTGATTCTGATACGCTACGTGACAATAACCAGCTAAATCCTCCTCCTCAATTTGAGTTTGAAACTCTCTCCTTTAGGTCGTAGATTCACAGTATCTCAGTTCAATAAATCGGATTAATTGGCAAGTTGTTTAGAATTTTTGTAGAGATCGCTGCTGTAGTATTGTGTGAAATTAGGTTGGAACATTTTTGTACTTAATGTTATTGTAGTGTTATCTTTTCGTTTAGGCTTGTACACGTGTTTGTTTCTTGCACTCCTGACTGCAAATGAAGTCCCCCGTCTGGGATGATAAAGTGACTGAACTGAACTGAAAGCAAAAACCTTTTGGCCTTCGTCTTCTCCCATTTCTTCTCTCTGTTGCTTCCTGACTTCACCTTTCTCAGTGGCGATGCTGCTCAGAGAGGAGCCACAAAACCCAAAGTGCTTCGCTGAAGGCAGGAAGGACTTCACGTGCTTCTGGGAGGAAGATGAGGAGAGGGCCGGCTCCGTGGACCAGTACTCTTTCACATACACCTACCAGTAAGTCCCAGTCAGGACCAGACAGAGTATAGCAACAATACTGGAGCTCAGAGGGTTTTTTATTCTATTTTATTCCCAAACATTTTCTCTAATACAGATGATGATGAACTGAGAGCTTAGCGAGAAAACTAGCCGGCCGGCCACAAAATTAGTCAAATGTAACAACTTCATGTTTCATTCACAGTCTTGTCACAGCATAACGAGCACCACGCTATCACCACATATACAACTTTGTAGTGTACTAGTATATATATACAACTAGTGTAGCATTATAGCACTGCGGGTGGAATTAGCAAGCTAGCTAACTAACTATCTAACAAGCTACCAAACAAGCTAGCTAACAAACTATCTAACAAGCTATTAAACCAGCTAGCTAACTAGCTATATAACAAGCTATTAGACAAGCTACAAAACAAGCTAGCTAACTAACCAACAAGCTATTAAACAAGCTACAAAACAAGCTAGCTAACTAACTACCAAACAAGCTAGCTAACTAACCATCCAACAAGCTATCAAACAAGCTATTAAACAAGCTAGCTAGCTTTATATTTGCTAACATAGCGGACTGATCGAATAATACAATGGTTATAATATTTTTTTTGTCATGACTAATTCATGAATGACTCAGCATCATCTGTATTGTTTAAAGTGATGGTTGGGAGTAATTTCCCCCTAGGCTGCTTTGCACCTTGACCTCGAGCCAAACAACCCCCCAGAAGCTTTTTCCCCCTTGTTATAACGTTGGTCGAGTTAGCGTTATCAGCTGGTTAGCTTAGTGCGGGCACTAATGGATCCAGTTCGTATCTTGTAAATTACCCCACTAATAATGCCCAGAATGATACCAAACTTCTACAGTAGTACAAATAGGTTCTCGGCTGCTACCGTGCTAGATCCCGCGAGATCCTGCACAGAGCACAACATCTATTGCTTTTAAACCGCAGCCGGGATCTATCCAACTGTGTGGCATCTTGTCCTGTCGCCTCACACTGCAGTAGCTGCTTCTGCTGGTCACTCACTTCTTGATTCTTCTTTACCAGTAGTCTCTTCCGGCAATAGATGTTGTGCTCTATGCGTGATCTCGCGGGATCTTGCGCGGTAGCAGCCGAGAGGAGTATCCATCAGGCAAGTGTTATTTAAATATAATTCTGGTGTAGTTACAAACTTTCTAATGCCTCGTTTTATAAGTACAGAACCTATTTGTACTAGTGTAGAAGTTTGGTATCATTCCAGGCATTATTAGTGGGGAACTTTAAGAGATACAAACATGGATCCATTAGTGCCTGCACTAAGCTAACCAGCTGATAATGCTAACTTGACCAACGTTATAACAAGGGGAAAAAGCTTCTGGGGGGTTGTTTGGCTCGAGATCACGGTGCAAAGAAGCCTAGGGGGAAATTACTCCGAACCATCACTTTAAAGTGAATGAGAACAGCTCTGTCAGCCTACTGATCAGTCCCTCCAGAAAAATGCAATCCCATAATCAGCCAAAGTCTGCATATTAATGCGGTGGGAGGGCGCATTTTTTCAAATATGCCGCACTTTCGCTGCATAAATTGCCGATTTCTGCGCAAAATATGCAAGGCTTGCATGATTTCATAACCCCTGCATTTTCCTTGCACAAAAGTCCCATTAATATATCTTAGCAGAAAGTTGAAAAATGTTGTTTACTTCACACAAGAACAGCCATTTTCCCCTGTTGCCATGGGAACGTTATGAAGTGACGTAATTACGCGACGTGAACATCATCGAAAAGCAGTTCTCTTTTTCATCAATCCGCAGTTTTTGCAAGTTCCCACAATTTCATCGCATAAAATTGCATAAATATCCCACATATTCCATTGCATTTTTTAAGAAAACGTGCTGCACAATCAAGGATTTTTGCCCCATAACAATCACAAAAAAACTCACTGACTGACTGTCTCTCTGTCCCGAGCAGGAATGAGAACAGCAGCACGTGTCCACTGAGATCACTTCCTGCCTCCGGAGGGAAGAGGCTGTTCGTCTGCCGTCTGAACCGAACGCAGATGTTTGTCCAAATGGACATAAGAGTTCATCGACTGGGAACACTGATCCACAATCGCAGCCTTCTCATCGAGCTTGTCTGTGAGTTATTTCACTGCAAACTGTGCCACTGATTTCACTAAACAGCTGCGTGATCCTTTTCATAGCCTCTTAAATTCCTCATATTTGATGTTTTAAAGCGGTTTTCTTTAATACTTTACATTAACAATTGATCACATATATGTATGTGAAAGCAAACTCTTAACCCTTACCCTCACATAACCTAATTCTAACCCTAATCCTAAAACCAAGTCTTAACCCTCAAACAGCCCTTTAACCTTGTGGGGTCCAGCATTTTGGACCCCACAAGGCTGTGCAGACCCCACAAGTATACTGTATTCTCCAGTTTTTGGACCCCACGAATATAGTTAAACAGGTACACACACACACACACACACACACACACAGACACACACACCAAAAACACCGTCACCATCTAAACAAAAGGCAAATATTTTGTCGTTTTCACCAGAAGTATTATTTGTGTAAACAGGACCTTAACGCAATGCAAAATGGTGATTGGCTTGCCCAGCTTATTAATAGCCGGTGTATGTTCATTTCAGCTTCAGACCAGTTTGTAGATGTTATTTAGATGGCACCAACATGTGGCCTAATCATAACTGGCCAAAATTTTGAGCGTTAAACACTTAATTTCCTGCATTCAGGTGAATTTTTATGCGACCTATTTCTAGCTTTTTCTGAATCAATTTATGCTGGAAATATCTTTATGTAAAGATTGGTCAAATCGGAGTTATCGTGAGCAAATGAAATGATCTGCAATCAGATCGTACCATTCACATCAAGCAAGGAAGACTAGCATGCTGTGGTGCACTGCTCATTGTTGTGCAATTATTCCCTCTTAGTTAAAAATAATAAATCATCATCACGCACTTCACCAACTCACCGGAGACACCAACTGTCTCAGCTATTTTATCCCATCCCTTGTTCTTTTTAACTGGTCCCTATACCCAAACACCCTCACATCATAAATGATAGGGGGACCCAGCAGCAGCCATGAGGAGCTTTTCCTCTGTTTTCTCAGAACTAATGTTTTGGTAGGAACCAAAGTTTAGTTTATTTAGCAGGACAATGTGCAGTTACATTAAAAAGATGGCTGCACCAGATTTAGCATTATGCTACTTTCCATCTGTAGTCCTCCACAATTATAATGACATGACAGAGTTGAGTTCATGACAAAAACAATAAACATAACATGTTTATACAACAAGACAGTTAAGACAATATAAATAGACTATTTACACCGAAGGTGCGATACACAAATATACACAACAATGGAATAAAAAGCATCGTATGTTTCTCTGGGATCAGCCAGCACGAAGGACACTATTTGGTTGCTGGTTGTTTACCGCTGAACCGCGTCATAGCTCATTACCATAAAGTTGACCAAACTTCAACTTTCTGCCAGCTTCCGTTGAAAATGAATGACTTCGCTAACTTTAAAGCTCAAGTCGGCCGTGGTGTGTGCGTACATCTACAGTTTCAACTCTTTATTCTCCGGTAGATCGACTTTTCTAATTCTTTCTGAGTTAGCACGCATGTAACCTAGGTATTTTTCTCTTTTTTTGGGGAAATAACCTCCTTAAATGTGCATATGACAATTATTAACCTCACTGATAAATCAATAATTTATACTATTTATTGTATACTGTTACAATTTACACTCTGTTTGTTAGAAATCACTACACACAGATGCTCAGGACCTCTTCATGCACAAATGGAGAGATGTCAGACTGAGTTGGGTTGCCAGTGCTGGACCAGCACCCTGAGTGGTTTGGGGGGAACGGTGCCTTGCTCAAGAGCACCTGGCAGTGCCCAGGAGGTGTACTGGCATCTCTCCAGCTACCAATCCAAACTCTGTACTTTGGTCCGTACTGGGACTTGAACCAGGGACCCTCCGGTTCCCAAACCAAGTCCCTACGGACTGAACTACTGCCGCCCCCTAATTAATTGTAATGAGTTATGGAACCCCTGGACTGTAATATTTCAGATGATTTCTGCTCATCCATTCATCCGGAAAATAAGTTTCAACCAAGGGGGGTAAGCTTCGCTCCAGAACTCGAACCTCCGATGGCGCCATTTTGTTGCTACAAAGCGATCACTTCTTGTTAGCATTACACTGACCGCAATTTGTTTTTTTCCGTCACTTTGACAGAGAATAACTTTACATCTGAAGCGTTTAAAGACTCTATTTCTCCGTTGTTTATTTCTAAAGAAACACGACGATGTATAAAAGGCTCCATTACCTTGTAGCTCACGTTATGGCTCCGTAGCAGACGCTTTTATAACAATAGGCTAACGATTGGGTCATAACCACGAGACTTACTGTCACACAGTAGAGGAATTACCGTATAGTACAGGAGAAGCTCACAGGCAGTTTGGACTTCCATTATCTGTTTAGGTTTAATTACTAATGTTAACTAGCATGTTAGTGATCAGTAATTACTAATGTTAACTAGCATGTTAGTGATCAGTAATTACTAATGTTAACTAGCATGTTAGTGATCAGTAATTACTAATGTTAACTAGCATGTTAGTGATCAGTAATTACTAATGTTAACTATCATGTTAGTGATCAGTAATTACTAATGTTAACTAGCATGTTAGTGATCAGTAAAAATATACCTACACTCTCCGTCTCTGTAAGATTGGCAATGATTGAGATTTTCTCAGTTTCCCAGTGTTTGCCAGTGTTTGCCAGTGTTTGCCAGTGTTTGCCAGTGTTTGCCAGTGTTTGCCAGTGTTTCTCAGTGTTTGCCAGTGTTTGCCAGTATTTCCCAGTGTTGGCCAGTGTTTCCCAGTGTTTCCCAGTGTTTCCCAGTGTTTCCCAGTGTTTCCCAGTGTTTCCCAGTGTTTCCCAGTGTTTGCCAGTATTTCCCAGTGTTTGCCAGTGTTTGCCAGTATTTCCCAGTATTTCCCAGTGTTGGCCAGTGTTGGCCAGTGTTGCCAGTGTTTGCCAGTGTTTGCCAGTGTTTGCCAGTGTTTCTCAGTGTTTGCCAGTATTTCCCAGTATTTCCCAGTATTTCCCAGTGTTGGCCAGTGTTGGCCAGTGTTGCCAGTGTTGGCCAGTGTTCCCAGTGTTTCCCAGTGTGTCCCCAGTGTTTGCCAGTGTTTGCCAGTGTTTCTCAGTTTATCAGTGTTTGCCAGTGTTTCTCAGTGTTTCTCAGTGTTTCTCAGTGTTTGCCAGTGTTTCTCAATGTTTGCCAGTGTTTGCCAGTGTTTCTCAGTGTTTCTCAGTGTTTCTCAGTGTTTCTCAGTGTTTCCCAGTGTTTCTCAGTGTTTCTCAGTGTTTACCAGTGTTTGCCAGTGTTTGCCAGTGTTGGCCAGTGTTTGCCAGTGTTTCTCAGTGTTTCCCAGTGTTTGCCAGTGTTTGCCAGTGTTTCTCAGTTTATCAGTGTTTGCCAGTGTTTGCCAGTGTTTGCCAGTGTTTCTCAGTGTTTCCCAGTGTTTCCCAGTGTTTCTCAGTGTTTCTCAGTGTTTCTCAGTGTTTGCCAGTGTTTGCCAGTGTTTGCCAGTGTTTATCAGTGTTTGCCAGTGTTTGCCAGTGTTTCTCAGTGTTTGCCAGTGTTTATCAGTGTTTATCAGTGTTTGCCAGTGTTTGCCAGTGTTTCCCAGTGTTTCCCAGTGTTTCTCAGTGTTTCTCAGTGTTTCTCAGTGTTTGCCAGTGTTTGCCAGTGTTTGCCAGTGTTTGCCAGTGTTTGCCAGTGTTTGCCAGTGTTTGCCAGTGTTTGCCAGTGTTTGCCAGTGTTTGCCAGTGTTTGCCAGTGTTTGCCAGTTTATCAGTGTTTCCCAGTGTTTGCCAGTGTTTGCCAGTGTTTGCCAGTGTTTGCCAGTGTTTGCCAGTGTTTCTCAGTGTTTGCCAGTGTTTGCCAGTGTTTGCCAGTGTTTGCCAGTGTTTCTCAGTGTTTCCCAGTGTTTCCCAGTGTTTCCCAGTGTTTCTCAGTGTTTCTCAGTGTTTGCCAGTGTTTATCAGTGTTTATCAGTGTTTATCAGTGTTTGCCAGTGTTTCCCAGTGTTTCCCAGTGTTTCTCAATGTTTCTCAGTGTTTCTCAGTGTTTGCCAGTGTTTCTCAGTGTTTGCCATTGTTTCTCAGTGTTTGCCAGTGTTTGCCAGTATTTCCCAGTGTTGGCCAGTGTTGGCCAGTGTTGGCCAGTGTTTGCCAGTGTTTGCCAGTGTTTCTCAGTGTTTGCCAGTGTTTGCCAGTGTTTCTCAGTGTTTGCCAGTATTTCCCAGTGTTGGCCAGTGTTGGCCAGTGTTTGCCAGTGTTTCTCAGTGTTTGCCAGTGTTTGCCAGTATTTCCCAGTGTTGGCCAGTGTTGGCCAGTGTTGGCCAGTGTTGGCCAGTGTTGGCCAGTGTTTGCCAGTGTTTGCCAGTGTTTCCCAGTGTTTCTCAGTGTTTCTCAGTGTTTGCATGTTAGTGATCAGTAATTACTAATGTTAACTAGCATGTTAGTGATCAGTAATTACTAATGTTAACTAGCATGTTAGTGATCAGTAATTACTAATGTTAACTAGCATGTTAGTGATCAGTAATTACTAATGTTAACTAGCATGTTAGTGATCAGTAATTACTAATGTTAACTAGCATGTTAGTGATCAGTAAAAATATACCTACACTCTCCGTCTCTGTAAGATTGGCAATGATTGAGATTTTCTCAGTTTCCCAGTGTTTCCCAGTGTTTCCCAGTGTTTCCCAGTGTTTCTCAGTGTTTCTCAGTGTTTGCCAGTGTTTCTCAGTGTTTGCCAGTGTTTGCCAGTGTTTGCCAGTGTTTGCCAGTATTTCCCAGTGTTGGCCAGTGTTGGCCAGTGTTGGCCAGTGTTGGCCAGTGTTGGCCAGTGTTGGCCAGTGTTTGCCAGTGTTTCCCAGTGTTTCTCAGTGTTTCCCAGTGTTTGCCAGTATTTCCCAGTGTTTGCCAGTGTTTGCCAGTATTTCCCAGTGTTGGCCAGTGTTGGCCAGTGTTTCTCAGTGTTTGCCAGTGTTTGCCAGTGTTTCTCAGTGTTTCCCAGTGTTTGCCAGTGTTGGCCAGTGTTTGCCAGTGTTTCTCAGTGTTTCTCAGTGTTTGCCAGTGTTGGCCAGTGTTTCTCAGTGTTTGCCAGTGTTTGCCAGTGTTTCTCAGTGTTTCTCAGTGTTTGCCAGTGTTGGCCAGTGTTTGCCAGTGTTTCTCAGTGTTTCCCAGTGTTGGCCAGTGTTTCTCAGTGTTTGCCAGTGTTTGCCAGTGTTTGCCAGTGTTTCTCAGTTTATCAGTGTTTCCCAGTGTTTCCCAGTGTTTCCCAGTGTTTCCCAGTGTTTCCCAGTGTTTCTCAGTGTTTGCCAGTGTTTGCCAGTGTTTGCCAGTGTTTGCCAGTGTTTCTCAGTGTTTGCCAGTGTTTCTCAGTGTTTCCCAGTGTTTCTCAGTGTTTGCCAGTGTTTCTCAGTGTTTGCCAGTGTTTGCCAGTATTTCCCAGTATTTGCCAGTGTTGGCCAGTGTTGGCCAGTGTTGGCCAGTGTTTGCCAGTGTTTGCCAGTGTTGGCCAGTGTTTGCCAGTGTTTCCCAGTGTTTCTCAGTGTTTCTCAGTGTTTGCCAGTGTTTGCCAGTGTTTGCCAGTGTTTCTCAGTGTTTGCCAGTGTTTGCCAGTGTTTCCCAGTGTTTCCCAGTGTTTCCCAGTGTTTCTCAGTGTTTCTCAGTGTTTGCCAGTGTTTGCCAGTGTTTGCCAGTGTTTATCAGTGTTTATCAGTGTTTGCCAGTGTTTGCCAGTGTTTGCCAGTGTTCCCCAGTGTTTGCCAGTGTTTGCCAGTGTTTGCCAGTGTTTGCCAGTGTTTCCCAGTGTTTCTCAGTGTTTCTCAGTGTTTGCCAGTGTTTGCCAGTGTTTGCCAGTGTTTCTCAGTGTTTCTCAGTGTTTCTCAGTGTTTCTCAGTGTTTCCCAGTGTTTGCCAGTGTTTGCCAGTGTTTCTCAGTGTTTCCCAGTGTTTCTCAGTGTTTGCCGGTGTTTGCCAGTGTTTGCCAGTGTTTGCCAGTGTTTGCCAGTGTTTGCCAGTGTTTCTCATTGTTTCTCATTGTTTCTCATTGTTTCTCAGTGTTTGCCAGTGTTTGCCAGTGTTCGCCAGTGTTCGCCAGTGTTTGCCAGTGTTTCTCATTGTTTCTCAGTGTTTGCCAGTGTTTGCCAGTGTTTGCCAGTGTTTCTCATTGTTTCTCAGTGTTCGCCAGTGTTTGCCAGTGTTTGCCAGTGTTTCTCAGTGTTTGCCAGTGTTTGCCAGTGTTTGCCAGTGTTTGCCAGTGTTTCTCAGTGTTTCTCAGTGTTTCTCAGTGTTTCTCAGTGTTTGCCAGTGTTTGCCAGTGTTTGCCAGTGTTTGCCAGTGTTTGCCAGTGTTCGCCAGTGTTCGCCAGTGTTTGCCAGTGTTTCCCACCTTCCCTCACAAGCTGCCTCGTGTCTTTGTGCTCGCCAGTTCTTCTGGACCCTCCGGGTAACGTTACGGTGAGCCGTACGGGTCAGCGAGACCAGCTCAACGTCAGCTGGGTGCCCCCCCCCCTGAAGTACATGGACGACAGCATGATGTACGAGGTCAGCTACACCACGGACGATGACAGCCACGTGGGGCAGGTATGACCTCATCACAAACACACACACAGACAGAAACACACACAGATACACACACACACACACACACACATATACACAGACACACGCACACACACAACACACACACACACAGAGACACACACACACAGAGACACACACACACACACACACACACACACACACACACACACACACACACACAGAGACACACGCGCACAGACACACACACACACACAGACACAGACACACACACAGACACACACACACACACACACACACACACACACACACACTAACACACACAGACACACACACACAGACACACACACACACAGAGACACACACGCACGAACACACACACACACACACACACACAGACACACACACAGACACACACACACACACACACACACACACACACACACACACACACAGAGACACACACGACACACACACACACACACACACACAGACACACACACACACACACACACAGACACACACACACACACACACACACACACAGACACACACACACACACACACAGACACACACACACACACACACACAGACACACACACACACACACACACACACACACACACACAGACACACAGCCTTGTCTCTCTCACATGTCTCCAGAAACACTACTTTAGTCTGATATGAGATCAGATTGTGAGCGAGCCTCCATGATGGTCAGGGATGGATGTATGAAGAGAACTACCGTCCAATGAGAGAGCTCAGAAGAACATTAAGACAACATGGGCTCGGCTTTTCGCATTCTTGGCCCACGACGTCACGATGGCCACTAGCGCACTAGCAACAATTTGTTTGTGTTGTCTTAGCAACCGGTAGCAACATGCTCGTTCACGAGCTTATCTCTCGTCTCTCTGGCGAACTCAGGAACACGCCGTTTTGATTGTACACCACCCTGTAGTGTAGTGGACCAGTACTGATGAGGGTCTGGGTTAGTGGACCGGTACTGATGAGGGTCTGGGTTAGTGGACCGGTACTGATGAGGGTCTGGGTTAGTGGACCGGTACTGATGAGGGTCTGGGTTAGTGGACCGGTACTGATGAGGGTCTGGGTTAGTGGACCCGGTACTGATGAGGGTCTGGGTTGGTGGACCAGTACTGATGAGGGTCTGGGTTAGTGGACCGGTACTGATGAGGGTCTGGGTTAGTGGACCGGTACTGATGAGGGTCTGGGTTAGTGGACCGGTACTGATGAGGGTCTGGGTTGGTGGACCGGTACTGATGAGGGTCTGGGTTAGTGGACCGGTACTGATGAGGGTCTGGTGGACCAAACATGATGAGGGTTTGGGTTAGTGGACCGGTACTGATGAGGGTTTGGGTTAGTGGACCCGGTACTGATGAGGGTCTGGGTTAGTGGACCGGTACTGATGAGGGTCTGGGTTGGTGGACCCGGTACTGATGAGGGTTTGGGTTAGTGGACCCGGTACTGATGAGGGTCTGGGTTAGTGGACCGGTACTGATGAGGGTCTGGGTTGGTGGACGGTACTGATGAGGTCTGGGTTGGTGGACGGTACTGATGAGGGTCTGGGTTAGTGGACCGGTACTGATGAGGGTCTGGTGGACCGGTACTGATGAGGGTTTGGGTTAGTGGACCGGGTACTGATGAGGGGTTTGGGTTAGTGGACCGGTACTGATGAGGGTCTGGGTTAGTGGACCGGTACTGATGAGGGTCTGGGTTGGTGGACCGGTACTGATAAGGGTTTGGGTTAGTGGACCGGTACTGATGAGGGTTTGGGTTAGTGGACCGGTACTGATGAGGGTCTGGGTTAGTGGACCGGTACTGATGAGGGTCTGGGTTGGTGGACCGGTACTGATGAGGGTCTGGGTTAGTGGACAGGTACTGATGAGGGTCTGGTGGACCGGTACTGTTGAGGGTTTGGGTTAGTGGACCGGTACTGATGAGGGTTTGGGTTAGTAGACCGGTACTGATGAGGGTTTGGGTTAGTAGACCGGTACTGATGAGGGTCTGGGTTAGTGGACCGGTACTGATGAGGGTCTGGGTTAGTGAACCCGGTACTGATGAGGGTCTGGGTTAGTGGACCGGTACTGATGAGGGTCTGGGTTGGTGGACAGGTACTGATGGGGGTCTGGTGGACCCGGTACTGTTGAGGGTTTGGGTTAGTGGACGGTACTGTTGAGGGTCTGGGTTAGTGAACCCGGTACTGATGAGGGTCTGGGTTAGTGGACCGGTACTGATGAGGGTCTGGGTTAGTGGACCCGGTACTATGAGGGGGTCTGGTGGACCCGGTACTGTTGAGGGTTTGGGTTAGTGGACCGGTACTGATGAGGGGGTTTGGTGGACGGTACTGTTGAGGGTTTGGGTTAGTGGACCGGTACTGTTGAGGGTTTGGGTTAGTGGACCGGTACTGATGAGGGTTTGGGTTAGTAGGCCCGTACTGATGAGGTCTCGGGGTTAGTGGACGGTACTGATGAGGGTCTGGGTTAGTAGACGGTACTGATGAGGGGTCTGGGTTAGTGGACCGGTACTGATGAGGGGTCTGGGTTAGTGGACAGGTACTGATGAGGGTCTGGTGGACCGGTACTGTTGAGGGTTTGGGTTAGTGGATAGGGGTACTGTTGAGGGTCTGGGTTAGTAGACCGGTACTGATGAGGGTCTGGGTTAGTGGACCGGTACTGATGAGGGTCTGGGTTAGTGGACCGGCCCTGATGAGAGTCTGGGTTAGTGGACTGGTACTGATGAGGGGTCTGGTGGACCGGTGCTGATGAGGGTTTGGGCAGTAGACCGGTACTGATGAGGGTCTGGGTTAGTGGACCGTACTGATGAGGGTCTGGGTTAGTGGACCGGTACTGATGAGGGTCTGGTGGACCGGTACTGATGAGGGTTTGTTAGTGGACCGGTACTGATGAGGGTCTGGGTTAGTGGACCCGGTACTGATGAGGTCTGGTGGACCGTACTGATGAGGGTTTGGGTTAGTAGACCGGTACTGATGAGGGTCTGGAGTTGGTGGACCGGTACTGATGAGGGTCTGGGTTAGTGGACCGGCACTGACGAGGGCCCAGTGACCGGTACTGTTGAGGGTTTGGGTTAGTGGACCGTACTGATGAGGGTTTGGGTTAGTAGACGGGTACTGATGAGGGTCTGGGTTAGTGGACCGTACTGATGAGGGTTTGGGTTAGTAGACCGGTACTGATGAGGGTTTGGGTTAGTAGACCGGTACTGATGAGGTCTGGGTTGGACCGGTACTGATGAGGGGTTTTGGGTTGTAGACCGGTACTGATGAGGGTCTGGGGCGGTAGACCGGTACTGATGAGGGTCTGGGTTGGTGGACCGGTACTGATGAGGGTTTGGGTTAGTAGACCGGTACTGATGAGGGTCTGGGTTGGTGGACCGGTACTGATGAGGGGGGCTGTTCTTGGGCAGGTGTGGTCCAGCCAGTCCTCGGCTGATCCTGAGAGGTCTGTGCTCCCTGACAGGAAGTACCATGCGAGTCCGAGTGAAGCTGGGAGGATCGAAGCAACGGGCATGGAGTTCCTGGACCGACCCGTCACCATGGAAACACTGCCTGCAGGTCAGCATCATTCACACGGATTATTCCCAATATTTCCCTCCTATATCAATTGATTGATTGATTATTCCCCAATATCTCCCTCCTATATCAATTGATTGATTGATTATTCCCCAATATTTCCTCCTATATCAATTCATTGATTGATTATTCCTCAATATTTCCTCCTATATCAATTCATTGATTGATTATTCCTCAATATTCCTCCTATATCAATTGATTGATTATTATTCCTCAATATTTCTCTTATATCAATTGATTGATTGATTATTCCCCAATATTTCCTCCTATATCAATTGATTAATTGATTATTCCCCAATACGCCCCTCCCATATCAATTGATTGATTGATTATTCCCCAATATTTCCTCCCATACAATATTTCCTCCTATATCAATTGATTGATTGATTATTCCCTCAATATTTCCCTATATCAATTGATTGATTGATTATTCCCCAATATTTCCTCTTATATCAATTGATTGATTGATTATTCCCAATATTTCCCCTCCTATCAATAATTGATTGATTGATTATTCCCCCTTAATATTTCCCTTTTATATCATCTGATTGATTGATTATTCCCAATATTTTCCCATACAATATTATTTTCCTATATCAATTGATTGATTAATTATTCCCCAATATTTCCTCCTATATCATTTGATTGATTGATTATTCCTCAATATTTCCCTCCATATATCAATTGATTGATTATTCCCCAATATTTCCTCTTATATCAATTCGATTGATTGATTATTTATTATTCCCCTATATCAACAATTGGAATAATTATTCCCCATTTCCCTATATTTTGGATTGATTGATTGATTTCCTCCCATACTATTGATTATTCCCCAATATTTCCTCCTATATCATTTGATTGATTGATTATTCCCCCAATATTTCCCTCCTATATCAATCAATTGATTGATTATTCCCCAATATTTCTCCTATATCATTTGGATTGATTGATTATTCCCTAATATTTCCTCCCATATCATTTGATTGATTGATTATTCCCCAATATTTCCTCCTATATCATTTTGATTGATTGATTATTCCCCAAATATTTCCCTCCTATATCAGTTCGGATTGATTATTCCCAATATTTCCTCCTTGATTGATTGATTATTCCCCAATATTTCCTCTCCTATATCAATTGATTGATTGATTATTCCCCAATATTTCCCTCCTAGGACAAATTGATTGATTATTCCCAATATTTCCCTCCCATATCAATTGACGATTGATTATTCCCCAATATTTCCTCCCATATCAATTTCGATTGATTGATTATTCCCCAATATTTCCCATATCAATTGATTGATTGATTATTCCCCCAATATTTCCTCCTATATCAACCGATTGATTGATTATTCCCAATATTTCCTCCTATCAATTGATTGATTGATTATTCTCAATATTTCCCTCTTATATCAATTGATTGATTTGATTATTCCCAATATTTCCTCCCATATCAATTGATTGATTGATTATTCCCAATATTTCTTATATCAATTGATTATCGATTATTCTCAATATTTCTCTTATATCAATTGATTGATTGATTATTCCCCAATATTTCCCTCCTATATCAATTGATTGATTGATTATTCTCAATATTTCCTCTTATATCAATTGATTGATTGATTATTCCCCAATATTTCCCTCCTATATCAATTGATTGATTGATTATTCCCATATTTCCCTCTATATCAATTGATTGATTGATTATTCCCAATATTTCCA
>NC_041345.1:620945-680058 GCF_004354835.1 Perca flavescens | reverse complement strand
ATTTAAACTTATTTTCTTTTCAGCAGTGACAGCAATAGCTGAGTGTGATTGAAACCGCTGGAATGGCAGAAGGTTTCTGAGTTTCTCCAGTTTAACGAGGTGCGCGATGAATGGATCATCAAGTTCTCTTGGGGCCACAGGCTTGCCTTCACTGTTGCAGCCAAAGGCTAATTAGCGCCGAAGCTAACGTTAGTTAAAAGTATTGACCTATAAGCATCAGACATGGATTTGGGTGGAATAGGGTATATCCAGCTGTTCTAGAGTGGCATTAACCTTAGTGTATGGGACGTAGGAGTGTAAAGGATAGAATACTTGTTCCAGCAGTAGCTGAATGGCGTCATGTGAGTGAAGTGCAGCCTGTCTTTACATCATCCTGGGATCAGGCTGTCTTCTCCCGCTTTCAGGTGACGCAAAAGTCTCTGAAGGTGTCTTTAAACTGACGGGGATGGGCAGCAGAAGGGGTCGGGGGCTTATCACGGTGATGAAACGAAAGCGTCTGCAAACTGACTGGTCCGAACGAAAGAAAAACATGCGGGTGCAGTGGTGAATAGAAACAGTTGCTGCGTCTGAGGAGGTGTGTGTGTGTGAGTACTCTGTGTTTCCGTTACTTTGGGCACATGCAAGGATTAGCCTGGCCCAGGGCCAGAGCAGGGGGTATGGTTGCCTGTGGAGCTCTGAATGTTTTTCCTCGTGTTGTCCTACGGTCGACCCAGCAGCTTTCTGTTTTTCTGGGTCAAATTTTCAAATTCAAAATTTTTTATTTTACGTTTTGGTCACTTTCATCCAAGTATTTGGTCACTTTTTCTGATGTTTTTGTCAATTTCTTGATGTGCTTTTTGGGACTTTGTTGCTTTTTTCCCTCGTGTTTTTTGGAGGTTTTCCAACATTTTTGATATAAGATATGGGACTTTTGCAACAAAATCGGGTATTATGAAATCATTTAAACCATTTTGCCTTGAAATCTACCAATTTATGCGGTGAAAGTGTGACGTAGTTGAAAAAATCATTACGCACAAATATCTGGACTTTGGCTGATTATGCGTTAATTACGTTTGCATAATTACGTTTTCTGGAGGGACTGAATACCCACCGTCCAATATAAAATAACTTTACCACGGTTCTTACGATAATACTTACATAGCCTATATTAAATATTTTTTAAATTTCATTATCTATCCATCCATCTACCCACCTTCCACCACCCCAGTGTTGTTGTCTAATGTATATTGTGTGTGTGTGTGTGTATATATATATATATATATATATATATATATATATATATATATATATATATATATATATATCCTCCCCCAAAGGGAAGTTTTGAGCATAAGCAACTTCATTTTTTTGCATTCAGATACACTTTAATGCTGTATACAGTGGAAATCCCTTTTATTTAACCTATGTGAAGAAAACAGATGGCAATTTAAAATATATCAAAAATATAATGGAAAGTATGTTTTGTGTGTGTCACTGGTCATTTCTAAGTGGGTATATGGAGATGCTGGAGCTTTCTCAGTGTGGACATAATGCGTATAACTGCGTATCACATGCACACCGCTGTACCTACCTACGTTTGCGCTTTTACACAACGTAACGTAACACCTCTCTCTCTCTCTCCTCTCTCTCTCTCTCTCTCTCTCTCTCACCCAGCACAAACAAGTTGTAAACATCAATGAGTGCGTGATTCCCATATCCAACAAGAGAGTAAAACGTTTTTTTGCCACCCTCTCCTTCACTAACTTTTGCAGAAAGTAAACAGCTCGGCTCCACACACACACACAGACACACACACACCCCTTCCTTATCTGTCACTAGCAGGCGCGTAACCGCGCTGCACTATCCAAATACTATCTAAAGTAGAAGCAGCCTCTCCTCTGTCAGAGCTGCAGCAGACCCGCTCCAGCCAGCTTGTTTTTCTAGTTATGCCGGCGGGCAGCAGCAGGCTGAAAGTCTTTCTGCTCCCAGACAAGCCAGAAGGATGAAATGCGCTCACCTAAGGCAGGTTGGTGGCGGTTTGGGGGGATATTGTGCGCCGTGTGGAAAGCTTCCATCGTCAGGGCGCGCGAGTTTCGAAAAAGGTAAAAGATAAAACTGTTTATATTGTTACCTGTAGTGAATATAGAAATATAGAATAGAAAGTTTTAAATTAGATTTAAAGATAACATCAGAACTCCCTCTTTAGTTGAATTCATAACATCAAAATGTGCATAGGTCTGAAATTGTTTTCATTATTCGATTAATCATTGTGGTCCATGAAATGTCAGAAAATTGTGAAAAATGTTCATCGCAGTTTCTCAAAGTCAAGCTGATGTCGGTCTTAAACCCCAAGATATTCAGTTTAATGTGATATAAAACAGGAGAGAGCAGGACATCTCCATATTTGAGAGGCTGAAAACATCCATTTTGTATGAAAAATTACTTAAACTAATAATTGATCATCAAAGTAGTTGGCAATGATTTCTCTGTCTATCGACTAATGGATTAGTCCACTAATTGTTGCCGCTCTACGTGTTTGTCTCGTTCAGCTTTGTTGTCCTTGTTTAGAGCTGTAATCTGTGTCAGTACAGGTTCAGCCTCAGGCCTCCCTACGCTGGCTGCGTGGTGCTTTCTACGTCTTCCCCACCAGAAAGGTGTCTGACGCCCGCTGCTGCTAGCCTTGTCTGGACACATCATTTAATAATAATAATAATAATTTATTTTATAATCATAATAATAATTTATACTGTTTATTGATCCCCAGTGGGAAATTACAATTTCAAACATGGATGTTTCCCATAAACATAAACATATTCTGATCTGATTCCAGCAAAGACAAAGTCGGCAGTATTGACGGCAGAATAGGCTCAGAATATTTCCTTCTGGATTGACAGGTGACATATTAGAAAATCTAAAATTATTTATTCATTATTTTAAATTACATTTATATATCTGCATTTATATCAAAACCTCAAGACTTTCAAACATCAATACGTCATTTAGAGTGGCGTGAAAAATGAGCATCGGCCCTATTTCTGAGCGTGCACGTGTTTACTGAGACATGCGTGTCCGCAGGCAGCGTGCACGCTCTAACCTGTTACCATGGGAACCCAAATTAACACGGACACGCCACGCAGCCAGTGTGCAAGGGAGGCCTTACTTGGCCTGATTCTGATACGCTACGTGACAATAACCAGCTAAATCCTCCTCCTCAATTTGAGTTTGAAACTCTCTCCCTTTAGGTCGTAGATTCACAGTATCTCAGTTCAATAAATCGGATTAATTGGCAAGTTGTTTAGAATTTTGTAGAGATCGCTGCTGTAGTATTGTGTGAAATTAGGTTGGAACATTTTGTACTTAATGTTATTGTAGTGTTATCTTTTTCGTTTAGGCTTGTACACGTGTTTGTTTCTTGCACTCCTGACTGCAAATGAAGTCCCCCGTCTGGGATGATAAAGTGACTGAACTGAACTGAAAGCAAAAACCTTTTTGGCCTTCGTCTTCTCCATTTCTTCTCTCTGTTGCTTCCTGACTTCACCTTTCTCCAGTGGCGATGCTGCTCAGAGGAGCCACAAAACCTGTGCTTCGCTGAAGGCAGGAAGGACTTCACATGCTTCTGGGAGGAAGATGAGGAGAGGGCGGCTCCGTGGACCAGTACTCTTTCACATACACCTACCAGTAAGTCCCAGTCAGGACCAGACAGGTATAGCAACAATACTGGAGCTCAGAGGGTTTTATTCTATTTTATTCCCCAAACATTTTCTCTAATACAGATGATGATGAACTGAGAGCTTGGCGGGAAAACTAGCCCGGCCGGCCACAAAATTAGTCAAATGTAACAACCATGTTTCATTCACAGTCTTGTCACAGCATAACGAGCACCACGCTATCACCACATATACAACTTTGTAGTGTACTAGTATATATATAACTAGTGTAGCATTATAGCACTGCGGTGGAATTAGCAAGCTAGCTAACTAACTATCTAACAAGCTACCAAACAAGCTAGCTAACAAACTATCTAACAAGCTATTAAACCAGCTAGCTAACTAGCTATATAACAAGCTATTAGACAAGCTACAAAACAAGCTAGCTAACTAACCAACAAGCTATTAAACAAGCTACAAAACAAGCTAGCTAACTAACTACCAAACAAGCTAGCTAACTAACCATCCAACAAGCTATCAAACAAGCTATTAAACAAGCTAGCTAGCTTTATATTTGCTAACATAGCGGACTGATCGAATAATACAATGGTTATAATATTTTTTTTGTCATGACTAATTCATGAATGACTCAGCATCATCTGTATTGTTTAAAGTGATGGTTGGGAGTAATTTCCCCCTAGGCTGCTTTGCACCTTGACCTCGAGCCAAACAACCCCCCAGAAGCTTTTTCCCCTTGTTATAACGTTGGTCGAGTTAGCGTTATCAGCTGGTTAGCTTAGTCACGGGCACTAATGGATCCAGTTAAGTATCTTGTAAATTACCCCACTAATAATGCCCAGAATGATACCAAACTTCTACAGTAGTACAAATAGGTTCTCGGCTGCTACATTGCTAGATCCTGAGATCCTGCACAGAGCACAACATCTATTGCTTTTAAACCGCAGGCGGGATCTATCCAACTGTGTGGCATCTTGTCCTGTCGCCTCACACTGCAGTAGCTGCTTCTGCTGGTCACTCACTTCTTGATTCTTCTTTACCAGTAGTCTCTTCCGGCAATAGATGTTGTGCTCTATCGTGATCTCGCGGGATCTTCTTGGGTAGCAACCGAGAGGAGTATCCATCAGGCAAGTGTTATTTAAATATAATTCTGGTGTAGTTACAAACTTTCTAATGCCTCGTTTATAAGTACAGAACCTATTTGTACTAGTGTAGAAGTTTGGTATCATTCCAGGCATTATTAGTGGGGAACTTTAAGAGATACAAACATGGATCCATTAGTGCCTGCACTAAGCTAACCAGCTGATAATGCTAACTTGACCAACGTTATAACAAGGGAAAAAGCTTCTGGGGTTGTTTGGCTCGAGATCACGGTGCAAAGAAGCCTGGGGAAATTACTCGAACCATCACTTTAAAGTGAATGAGAACAGCTCTGTCAGCCTACTGATCAGTCCCTCCAGAAAATGCAATCCCATAATCAGCCAAAGTCTGCATATTAATGCGGTGGGGGCGCATTTTTTCAAATATGCCCTTACTTCGCTGCATAAATTGCCGATTTCTGCGCAAAATATGCAAGGCTTGCATGATTTCATAACCCCCTGCATTTTCCTTGCACAAAAAGTCCCATTAATATATCTTAGCAGAAAGTTGAAAAATGTTGTTTACTTCACACAAGAACAGCCATTTCCCCTGTTGCCATGGGAACGTTATGAAGTGGCGTAATTCTGGCGTGAACATCATCGAAAAGCAGTTCTCTTTTCATCAATCCGCAGTTTTGCAAGTTCCCACAATTTCATCGCATAAAATTGCATAAATATCCCACATATTCCATTGCATTTTTAAGAAAACGTGCTGCACAATCAAGGATTTTGCCCCATAACAATCACAAAAAAACTCACTGACTGACTGTCTCTCTGTCCCGGCAGGAATGAGAACAGCAGCACGTGTCCACTGAGATCACTTCCTGCCTCCGGAGGAAGAGGCTGTTAAATCTGCCCGTCTGAACCCGCGCAGATGTTTGTCCAAATGGACATAAGAGTTCATCGACTGGGAACACTGATCCACAATCGCAGCCTTCTCATCGAGCTTGTCTGTGAGTTATTTCACTGCAAACTGTGCCACTGATTTCACTAAACAGCTCGTGATCCTTTTCATAGCCTCTTAAATTCCTCATATTTGATGTTTTAAAAGCGGTTTTCTTTAATACTTTACATTAACAATTGATCACATATATGTATGTGAAAGCAAACTCTTAACCCTTACCCTCACATAACCTAATTCTAACCCTAATCCTAAAACCAAGTCTTAACCCTCAAACAGCCCTTTAACCTTGTGGGGTCCAGCATTTTGGACCCCACAAGGCTGTGAACCCCACAAGTATACTGTATTCTCCAGTTTTTGGACCCCACGAATATAGTTAAACAGGTACACACACACACACACACACACACACACAGACACACACACCAAAAACACCGTCACCATCTAAACAAAAGGCAAATATTTTGTCGTTTTCACCCGCGAGCGTATTTGTGTAAACAGGACCTTAACGCAATGCAAAATGGTGATTGGCTTGCCCAGCTTATTAATAGCCGGTGTATGTTCATTTCAGCTTCAGACCAGTTTGTAGATGTTATTTAGATGGCACCAACATGTGGCCTAATCATAACTGGCCAAAATTTTGAGCGTTAAACACTTAATTTCCTGCATTCAGGTGAATTTTTATGCGACCTATTTCTAGCTTTTTCTGAATCAATTTATGCTGGAAATATCTTTATGTAAAGATTGGTCAAATCGGAGTTATCGTGAGCAAATGAAATGATCTGCAATCAGATCGTACCATTCACATCAAGCAAGGAAGACTAGCATGCTGTGGTGCACTGCTCATTGTTGTGCAATTATTCCCTCTTAGTTAAAAATAATAAATCATCATCACGCACTTCACCAACTCACGGAGACACCAACTGTCTCAGCTATTTTATCCCATCCTTGTTCTTTTTAACTGGTCCCTATACCCAAACACCCTCACATCATAAATGATAGGGGGACCCAGCAGCAGCCATGAGGAGCTTTTCCTCTGTTTTCTCAGAACTAATGTTTTGGTAGGAACCAAAGTTTAGTTTATTTAGCAGGACAATGTGCAGTTACATTAAAAAGATGGCTGCACCAGATTTAGCATTATGCTACTTTCCATCTGTAGTCCTCCACAATTATAATGACATGACAGAGTTGAGTTCATGACAAAAACAATAAACATAACATGTTTATACAACAAGACAGTTAAGACAATATAAATAGACTATTTACACCGAAGGTGCGATACACAAATATACACAACAATGGAATAAAAAGCATCGTATGTTTCTCTGGGATCAGCCAGCCAGAAGGACACTATTTGGTTGCTGGTTGTTTACCGCTGAACCGCGTCATAGCTCATTACCATAAAGTTGACCAAACTTCAACTTTCTGCCAGCTTCCGTTGAAAATGAATGACTTCCGCTAACTTTAAAGCTCAAGTCGGCCGTGGTGTGTGCGTACATCTACAGTTTCAACTCTTTATTCTCCGGTAGATCGACTTTTCTAATTCTTTCTGAGTTAGCACGCATGTAACCTAGGTATTTTTCTCTTTTTTTGGGGAAATAACCTCCTTAAATGTGCATATGACAATTATTAACCTCACTGATAAATCAATAATTTATACTATTTATTGTATACTGTTACAATTTACACTCTGTTTGTTAGAAATCACTACACACAGATGCTCAGGACCTCTTCATGCACAAATGGAGAGATGTCAGACTGAGTTGGGTTGCCAGTGCTGGACCAGCACCCTGAGTGGTTTGGGGGCGGTGCCTTGCTCAAGAGCACCTGGCAGTGCCCAGGAGGTGTACTGGCATCTCTCCAGCTACCAATCCAAACTCTGTACTTTGGTCCGTGCTGGGACTTGAACCAGGGACCCTCCGGTTCCCAAACCAAGTCCCCTACGGACTGAACTACTACCGCCCCCTAATTAATTGTAATGAGTTATGGAACCCCTGGACTGTAATATTTCAGATGATTTCTGCTCATCCATTCATCCGGAAAATAAGTTTCAACCAAGGGGGTAAGCTTAGCTCCCAGAACTCGAACCTCCGATGGCGCCATTTTGTTGCTACAAAGCGATCACTTCTTGTTAGCATTACACTGACCGCAATTTGTTTTTTCCGTCACTTTGACAGAGAATAACTTTACATCTGAAGCGTTTAAAGACTCTATTTCTCCGTTGTTTATTTCTAAAGAAACACGACGATGTATAAAAGGCTCCATTACCTTGTAGCTCACGTTATGGCTCCGTAGCAGACGCTTTTATAACAATAGGCTAACGATTGGGTCATAACCACGAGACTTACTGTCACACAGTAGAGGAATTACCGTATAGTACAGGAGAAGCTCACAGGCAGTTTGGACTTCCATTATCTGTTTAGGTTTAATTACTAATGTTAACTAGCATGTTGGTGATCAGTAATTACTAATGTTAACTAGCATGTTAGTGATCAGTAATTACTAATGTTAACTAGCATGTTAGTGATCAGTAATTACTAATGTTAACTAGCATGTTAGTGATCAGTAATTACTAATGTTAACTATCATGTTAGTGATCAGTAATTACTAATGTTAACTAGCATGTTAGTGATCAGTAAAAATATACCTACACTCTCCGTCTCTGTAAGATTGGCAATGATTGAGATTTTCTCAGTTTCCCAGTGTTTGCCAGTGTTTGCCAGTGTTTGCCAGTGTTTGCCAGTGTTTGCCAGTGTTTGCCAGTGTTTCTCAGTGTTTGCCAGTGTTTGCCAGTATTTCCCAGTGTTGGCCAGTGTTTCCCAGTGTTTCCCAGTGTTTCCCAGTGTTTCCCAGTGTTTCCCAGTGTTTCCCAGTGTTTCCCAGTGTTTGCCAGTATTTCCCAGTGTTTGCCAGTGTTTGCCAGTATTTCCCAGTATTTCCCAGTGTTGGCCAGTGTTGGCCAGTGTTGGCCAGTGTTTGCCAGTGTTTCCCAGTGTTTCCCAGTGTTTCTCAGTGTTTGCCAGTATTTCCCAGTATTTCCCAGTATTTCCCAGTGTTGGCCAGTGTTGGCCAGTGTTGGCCAGTGTTGGCCAGTGTTTGCCAGTGTTTCTCAGTGTTTCCCAGTGTTTGCCAGTGTTTGCCAGTGTTTCTCAGTTTATCAGTGTTTGCCAGTGTTTCTCAGTGTTTCTCAGTGTTTCTCAGTGTTTGCCAGTGTTTCTCAATGTTTGCCAGTGTTTGCCAGTGTTTCTCAGTGTTTCTCAGTGTTTCTCAGTGTTTCTCAGTGTTTCCCAGTGTTTCTCAGTGTTTCTCAGTGTTTACCAGTGTTTGCCAGTGTTTGCCAGTGTTGGCCAGTGTTTGCCAGTGTTTCTCAGTGTTTCCCAGTGTTTGCCAGTGTTTGCCAGTGTTTCTCAGTTTATCAGTGTTTGCCAGTGTTTGCCAGTGTTTGCCAGTGTTTCTCAGTGTTTCCCAGTGTTTCCCAGTGTTTCTCAGTGTTTCTCAGTGTTTCTCAGTGTTTGCCAGTGTTTGCCAGTGTTTGCCAGTGTTTATCAGTGTTTGCCAGTGTTTGCCAGTGTTTCTCAGTGTTTGCCAGTGTTTATCAGTGTTTATCAGTGTTTGCCAGTGTTTGCCAGTGTTTCCCAGTGTTTCCCAGTGTTTCTCAGTGTTTCTCAGTGTTTCTCAGTGTTTGCCAGTGTTTGCCAGTGTTTGCCAGTGTTTGCCAGTGTTTGCCAGTGTTTGCCAGTGTTTGCCAGTGTTTGCCAGTGTTTGCCAGTGTTTGCCAGTGTTTGCCAGTGTTTGCCAGTTTATCAGTGTTTCCCAGTGTTTGCCAGTGTTTGCCAGTGTTTGCCAGTGTTTGCCAGTGTTTGCCAGTGTTTCTCAGTGTTTGCCAGTGTTTGCCAGTGTTTGCCAGTGTTTGCCAGTGTTTCTCAGTGTTTCCCAGTGTTTCCCAGTGTTTCCCAGTGTTTCCCAGTGTTTCTCAGTGTTTCTCCAGTGTTTATCAGTGTTTATCAGTGTTTATCAGTGTTTGCCAGTGTTTCCCAGTGTTTCCCAGTGTTTCTCAATGTTTCTCAGTGTTTCTCAGTGTTTGCCAGTGTTTCTCAGTGTTTGCCATTGTTTCTCAGTGTTTGCCAGTGTTTGCCAGTATTTCCCAGTGTTGGCCAGTGTGTTGGCCAGTGTTGGCCAGTGTTTGCCAGTGTTTGCCAGTGTTTCTCAGTGTTTGCCAGTGTTTGCCAGTGTTTCTCAGTGTTTGCCAGTATTTCCCAGTGTTGGCCAGTGTTGGCCAGTGTTTGCCAGTGTTTCTCAGTGTTTGCCAGTGTTTGCCAGTATTTCCCAGTGTTGGCCAGTGTTGGCCAGTGTTGGCCAGTGTTGGCCAGTGTTGGCCAGTGTTTGCCAGTGTTTGCCAGTGTTTCCCAGTGTTTCTCAGTGTTTCTCAGTGTTTGCATGTTAGTGATCAGTAATTACTAATGTTAACTAGCATGTTAGTGATCAGTAATTACTAATGTTAACTAGCATGTTAGTGATCAGTAATTACTAATGTTAACTAGCATGTTAGTGATCAGTAATTACTAATGTTAACTAGCATGTTAGTGATCAGTAATTACTAATGTTAACTAGCATGTTAGTGATCAGTAAAAATATACCTACACTCTCCGTCTCTGTAAGATTGGCAATGATTGAGATTTTCTCAGTTTCCCAGTGTTTCCCAGTGTTTCCCAGTGTTTCCCAGTGTTTCTCAGTGTTTCTCAGTGTTTGCCAGTGTTTCTCAGTGTTTGCCAGTGTTTGCCAGTGTTTGCCAGTGTTTGCCAGTATTTCCCAGTGTTGGCCAGTGTTGGCCAGTGTTGGCCAGTGTTGGCCAGTGTTGGCCAGTGTTTGCCAGTGTTTCCCAGTGTTTCTCAGTGTTTCCCAGTGTTTGCCAGTATTTCCCAGTGTTTGCCAGTGTTTGCCAGTATTTCCCAGTGTTGGCCAGTGTTGGCCAGTGTTTCTCAGTGTTTGCCAGTGTTTGCCAGTGTTTCTCAGTGTTTCCCAGTGTTTGCCAGTGTTGGCCAGTGTTTGCCAGTGTTTCTCAGTGTTTCTCAGTGTTTGCCAGTGTTGGCCAGTGTTTCTCAGTGTTTGCCAGTGTTTGCCAGTGTTTCTCAGTGTTTCTCAGTGTTTGCCAGTGTTGGCCAGTGTTTGCCAGTGTTTCTCAGTGTTTCCCAGTGTTGGCCAGTGTTTCTCAGTGTTTGCCAGTGTTTGCCAGTGTTTGCCAGTGTTTCTCAGTTTATCAGTGTTTCCCAGTGTTTCCCAGTGTTTCCCAGTGTTTCCCAGTGTTTCCCAGTGTTTCTCAGTGTTTGCCAGTGTTTGCCAGTGTTTGCCAGTGTTTGCCAGTGTTTCTCAGTGTTTGCCAGTGTTTCTCAGTGTTTCCCAGTGTTTCTCAGTGTTTGCCAGTGTTTCTCAGTGTTTGCCAGTGTTTGCCAGTATTTCCCAGTATTTGCCAGTGTTGGCCAGTGTTGGCCAGTGTTGGCCAGTGTTTGCCAGTGTTTGCCAGTGTTGGCCAGTGTTTGCCAGTGTTTCCCAGTGTTTCTCAGTGTTTCTCAGTGTTTGCCAGTGTTTGCCAGTGTTTGCCAGTGTTTCTCAGTGTTTGCCAGTGTTTGCCAGTGTTTCCCAGTGTTTCCCAGTGTTTCCCAGTGTTTCTCAGTGTTTCTCAGTGTTTGCCAGTGTTTGCCAGTGTTTATCAGTGTTTATCAGTGTTTATCAGTGTTTGCCAGTGTTTGCCAGTGTTCCCCAGTGTTTGCCAGTGTTTGCCAGTGTTTGCCAGTGTTTGCCAGTGTTTGCCAGTGTTTCCCAGTGTTTCTCAGTGTTTCTCAGTGTTTGCCAGTGTTTGCCAGTGTTTGCCAGTGTTTCTCAGTGTTTCTCAGTGTTTCTCAGTGTTTCTCAGTGTTTCCCAGTGTTTGCCAGTGTTTGCCAGTGTTTCTCAGTGTTTCCCAGTGTTTCTCAGTGTTTGCCGGTGTTTGCCAGTGTTTGCCAGTGTTTGCCAGTGTTTGCCAGTGTTTGCCAGTGTTTCTCATTGTTTCTCATTGTTTCTCATTGTTTCTCAGTGTTTGCCAGTGTTTGCCAGTGTTCGCCAGTGTTCGCCAGTGTTTGCCAGTGTTTCTCATTGTTTCTCAGTGTTTGCCAGTGTTTGCCAGTGTTTGCCAGTGTTTCTCATTGTTTCTCAGTGTTCGCCAGTGTTTGCCAGTGTTTGCCAGTGTTTCTCAGTGTTTGCCAGTGTTTGCCAGTGTTTGCCAGTGTTTGCCAGTGTTTCTCAGTGTTTCTCAGTGTTTCTCAGTGTTTCTCAGTGTTTGCCAGTGTTTGCCAGTGTTTGCCAGTGTTTGCCAGTGTTTGCCAGTGTTCGCCAGTGTTCGCCAGTGTTTGCCAGTGTTTCCCACCTTCCCTCACAAGCTGCCTCGTGTCTTTGTGCTCGCCAGTTCTTCTGGACCCTCCGGGTAACGTTACGGTGAGCCGTACGGGTCAGCGAGACCAGCTCAACGTCAGCTGGGTGCCCCCCTGAAGTACATGGACGACAGCATGATGTACGAGGTCAGCTACACCACGGACGATGACAGCCACGTGGGGCAGGTATGACCTCATCACAAACACACACACAGACAGAAACACACACAGATACACACACACACACACACACATATACACACACACACACACAACACACACACACACAGAGACACACACACACACAGAGACACACACACACACACACAGACACACACACACACACACAGACACACACACACACACACACACACGCACAGACACACACACACACACACAGACACAGACACACACACAGACACACACACACACACACACACACACACACACACACACACTAACACACACAGACACACACACACAGACACACACACACACAGAGACACACACGCACAGACACACACACACACACACACACACACACACACACACACACACACACACACACACACACACACACACACACACACACACACACAGACACACACACAACACACACACACACACACACACACACACACACACACACACACACACACACACACACACACACACACACACACACACACACACACACACACACACACACACACACACACACACACACACACACACACACACACACACACACACACACACACACACACACACACACAGACACACAGCCTTGTCTCTCTCCACATGTCTCCAGAAACACTACTTTAGTCTGATATGAGATCAGATTGTGAGCGAGCCTCCATGATGGTCAGGGATGGATGTATGAAGAGAACTACCGTCCAATGAGAGAGCTCAGAAGAACATTAAGACAACATGGAGCTCGGCTTTTCCGCATTCTTGGCCCACGACGTCACGATGGCCACTAGCGCACTAGCAACAATTTGTTTGTGTTGTCTTAGCAACCGGTAGCAACATGCTCGTTCACGAGCTTATCTCTCGTCTCTCTGGCGAACTCAGGAACACGCCGTTTTGATTGTACACCACCCTGTAGTGTAGTGGACCAGTACTGATGAGGGTCTGGGTTAGTGGACCGGTACTGATGAGGGTCTGGGTTAGTGGACCGGTACTGATGAGGGTCTGGGTTAGTGGACCGGTACTGATGAGGGTCTGGGTTAGTGGACCGGTACTGATGAGGGTCTGGGTTAGTGGACCGGTACTGATGAGGGTCTGGGTTGGTGGACCAGTACTGATGAGGGTCTGGGTTAGTGGACCGGTACTGATGAGGGTCTGGGTTAGTGGACCGGTACTGATGAGGGTCTGGGTTAGTGGACCGGTACTGATGAGGGTCTGGGTTGGTGGACCGGTACTGATGAGGGTCTGGGTTAGTGGACCGGTACTGATGAGGGTCTGGTGGACCGGTACTGATGAGGGTTTGGGTTAGTGGACCCGGTACTGATGAGGGTTTGGGTTAGTGGACCCGGTACTGATGAGGGTCTGGGTTAGTGGACCGGTACTGATGAGGGTCTGGGTTGGTGGACCGGTACTGATGAGGGTTTGGGTTAGTGGACCGGTACTGATGAGGGTCTGGGTTAGTGGACCGGTACTGATGAGGGTCTGGGTTGGTGGACCGGTACTGATGAGGGTCTGGGTTGGTGGACCGGTACTGATGAGGGTCTGGGTTAGTGGACCGGTACTGATGAGGGTCTGGTGGACCGGTACTGATGAGGGTTTGGGTTAGTGGACCGGTACTGATGAGGGTTTGGGTTAGTGGACCGGTACTGATGAGGGTCTGGGTTAGTGGACCGGTACTGATGAGGGTCTGGGTTGGTGGACCGGTACTGATAAGGGTTTGGGTTAGTGGACCGGTACTGATGAGGGTTTGGGTTAGTGGACCGGTACTGATGAGGGTCTGGGTTAGTGGACCCGGTACTGATGAGGGTCTGGGTTGGTGGACCCGGTACTGATGAGGGTCTGGGTTAGTGGACAGGTACTGATGAGGGTCTGGTGGACCCGGTACTGTTGAGGGTTTGGGTTAGTGGACCCGGTACTGATGAGGGTTTGGGTTAGTAGACCCGGTACTGATGAGGGTTTGGGTTAGTAGACCGGTACTGATGAGGGTCTGGGTTAGTGGACCGGTACTGATGAGGGTCTGGGTTAGTAGACCGGTACTGATGAGGGTCTGGGTTAGTGGACCGGTACTGATGAGGGTCTGGGTTAGTGGACAGGTACTGATGAGGGTCTGGTGGACCGGTACTGTTGAGGGTTTGGGTTAGTGGACCGGTACTGTTGAGGGTCTGGGTTAGTAGACCGGTACTGATGAGGGTCTGGGTTAGTGGACCGGTACTGATGAGGGTCTGGGTTAGTGGACCGGTACTGATGAGGGTCTGGTGGACCGGTACTGTTGAGGGTTTGGGTTAGTGGACCGGTACTGATGAGGGTTTGGTGGACCGGTACTGTTGAGGGTTTGGGTTAGTGGACCGGTACTGTTGAGGGTTTGGGTTAGTGGACCGGTACTGATGAGGGTTTGGGTTAGTAGACCGGTACTGATGAGGGTCTGGGTTAGTGGACCGGTACTGATGAGGGTCTGGGTTAGTAGACCGGTACTGATGAGGGTCTGGGTTAGTGGACCGGTACTGATGAGGGTCTGGGTTAGTGGACAGGTACTGATGAGGGTCTGGTGGACCGGTACTGTTGAGGGTTTGGGTTAGTGGACCGGTACTGTTGAGGGTCTGGGTTAGTAGACCGGTACTGATGAGGGTCTGGGTTAGTGGACCGGTACTGATGAGGGTCTGGGTTAGTGGACCGGTTCTGATGAGAGTCTGGGTTAGTGGACTGGTACTGATGAGGGTCTGGTGGACCGGTACTGATGAGGGTTTGGGTTAGTAGACCGGTACTGATGAGGGTCTGGGTTAGTGGACCGGTACTGATGA
Organism: Perca flavescens; assembly: GCF_004354835.1. NCBI lineage: Eukaryota > Metazoa > Chordata > Actinopteri > Perciformes > Percidae > Perca > Perca flavescens. The sequence continues at coordinate 664,982 of NC_041345.1, read as the reverse complement.
GGGTCTGGGTTAGTGGACCGGTACTGATGAGGGTCTGGTGGACCGGTACTGATGAGGGTTTGAGTTAGTGGACCGGTACTGATGAGGGTCTGGGTTAGTGGACCGGTACTGATGAGGGTCTGGTGGACCGGTACTGATGAGGGTTTGGGTTAGTAGACCGGTACTGATGAGGGTCTGGGTTAGTGGACCGGTACTGATGAGGGTCTGGGTTAGTGGACCGGCACTGATGAGGGTTTGGTGGACCGGTACTGTTGAGGGTTTGGGTTAGTGGACCGGTACTGATGAGGGTTTGGGTTAGTAGACCGGTACTGATGAGGGTCTGGGTTAGTGGACCGGTACTGATGAGGGTTTGGGTTAGTAGACCGGTACTGATGAGGGTTTGGGTTAGTAGACCGGTACTGATGAGGGTCTGGGTTAGTGGACCGGTACTGATGAGGGTTTGGGTTAGTAGACCGGTACTGATGAGGGTCTGGGTTAGTAGACCGGTACTGATGAGGGTCTGGGTTAGTGGACCGGTACTGATGAGGGTTTGGGTTAGTAGACCGGTACTGATGAGGGTCTGGGTTAGTGGACCGGTACTGATGAGGGGGGGGGGCTGTTCTGCAGGTGGAGGTGGTCCGAGCCAGCTCCGAGCTGATCCTGAGAGGTCTGCAGCCGGACAGGAAGTACCAGCTGCGAGTCCGAGTGAAGCTGGACGGGATCAGCTACAACGGCTACTGGAGTTCCTGGACCGACCCGGTCACCATGGAAACACTGCCTGCAGGTCAGCATCATTCACACGGATTATTCCCCAATATTTCCCTCCTATATCAATTGATTGATTGATTATTCCCCAATATCTCCCTCCTATATCAATTGATTGATTGATTATTCCCCAATATTTCCCTCCTATATCAATTCATTGATTGATTATTCCCCAATATTTCCCTCCTATATCAATTCATTGATTGATTATTCCCCAATATTTCCCTCCTATATCAATTGATTGATTGATTATTCCCCAATATTTCCCTCTTATATCAATTGATTGATTGATTATTCCCCAATATTTCCCTCCTATATCAATTGATTAATTGATTATTCCCCAATATTTCCCTCCTATATCAATTGATTGATTGATTATTCCCCAATATTTCCCTCCTATACAATATTTCCCTCCTATATCAATTGATTGATTGATTATTCCCCAATATTTCCCTCCTATATCAATTGATTGATTGATTATTCCCCAATATTTCCCTCTTATATCAATTGATTGATTGATTATTCCCCAATATTTCCCTCCTATATCAATTGATTGATTGATTATTCCCCAATATTTCCCTCTTATATCAATTGATTGATTGATTATTCCCCAATATTTCCCTCCTATACAATATTTCTCTCCTATATCAATTGATTGATTAATTATTCCCCAATATTTCCCTCCTATATCATTTGATTGATTGATTATTCCCCAATATTTCCCTCCTATATCAATTGATTGATTATTCCCCAATATTTCCCTCTTATATCAATTGATTGATTGATTATTCCCCAATATTTCCCTCCTATATCAATTGATTGATTAATTATTCCCCAATATTTCCCTCCTATATCATTTGATTGATTGATTATTCCCCAATATTTCCCTCCTATATCAATTGATTGATTATTCCCCAATATTTCCCTCCTATATCAATTGATTGATTGATTATTCCCCAATATTTCCCTCCTATATCAATTGATTGATTGATTATTCCCCAATATTTCTCTCCTATATCATTTGATTGATTGATTATTCCCCAATATTTCCCTCCTATATCATTTGATTGATTGATTATTCCCCAATATTTCCCTCCTATATCAATTGATTGATTGATTATTCCCCAATATTTCCCTCCTATATCAATTGATTGATTATTCCCCAATATTTCCCTCCTATATCAATTGATTGATTGATTATTCCCCAATATTTCCCTCCTATATCAATTGATTGATTGATTATTCCCCAATATTTCCCTCCTATATCAATTGATTGATTGATTATTCCCCAATATTTCCTCCTATATCAATTGATTGATTGATTATTCCCCAATATTTCCCTCCTATATCAATTGATTGATTGATTATTCCCCAATATTTCCCTCTTATATCAATTGATTGATTGATTATTCCCCAATATTTCCCTCCTATATCAATTGATTGATTGATTATTCCCCAATATTTCCCTCCTATATCAATTGATTGATTGATTATTCCCCAATATTTCCCTCTTATATCAATTGATTGATTGATTATTCCCCAATATTTCCCTCCTATATCAATTGATTGATTGATTATTCCCCAATATTTCCCTCTTATATCAATTGATTGATTGATTATTCCCCAATATTTCCCTCCTATACAATATTTCCCTCCTATACAATATTTCTCTCCTATATCAATTGATTGATTAATTATTCCCCAATATTTCCCTCCTATATCATTTGATTGATTGATTATTCCCCAATATTTCCCTCCTATATCAATTGATTGATTATTCCCCAATATTTCCCTCTTATATCAATTGATTGATTGATTATTCCCCAATATTTCCCTCCTATATCATTTGATTGATTAATTATTCCCCAATATTTCCCTCCTATATCATTTGATTGATTGATTATTCCCCAATATTTCCCTCCTATATCAATTGATTGATTAATTATTCCCCAATATTTCCCTCCTATATCATTTGATTGATTGATTATTCCCCAATATTTCCCTCCTATATCAATTGATTGATTATTCCCCAATATTTCCCTCCTATATCAATTGATTGATTGATTATTCCCCAATATTTCCCTCCTATATCAATTGATTGATTGATTATTCCCCAATATTTCTCTCCTATATCATTTGATTGATTATTCCCCAATATTTCCCTCCTATATCATTTGATTGATTGATTATTCCCCAATATTTCCCTCCTATATCAATTGATTGATTGATTATTCCCCAATATTTCCCTCCTATATCAATTGATTGATTATTCCCCAATATTTCCCTCCTATATCAATTGATTGATTGATTATTCCCCAATATTTCCCTCCTATATCAATTGATTGATTGATTATTCCCCAATATTTCCCTCCTATATCAATTGATTGATTGATTATTCCCCAGTATTTCCCTGCTGTATCATTTGATTGATTGATTGATTATTTCCCTGCTGTATCATTTGATTGATTGATTGATTATTATTTCCCTGCTGTATCATTTGATTGATTGATTGATTATTATTTCCCTGCTGTATCATTTGATTGATTATTATTTCCCTGCTGTATCATTTGATTGATTGATTGATTATTATTTCCCTGCTGTATCATTTGATTGATTATTATTTCCCTGCTGTATCATTTGATTGATTGATTGATTATTATTTCCCTGCTGTATCATTTGATTGATTGATTGATTATTATTTCCCTGCTGTATCATTTGATTGATTATTATTTCCCTGCTGTATCATTTGATTGATTGATTGATTATTATTTCCCTGCTGTATCATTTGATTGATTGATTGATTATTATTTCCCTGCTGTATCATTTTATTGATTGATTGATTATTATCTCCCTGCTGTATCATTTGATTGATTGATTGATTGATTATTATGTCCCTGGTGCAGAGCTGGACTCCCTCATCATGTCCCTGACTCTGATCATCTCGTTCATCCTGGTCGTGCTGTCTCTCAGCATGCTGCTGTCCCACCGCAGGTCAGCTGACCCAAACACAGCGCTTACTTATCAATGAAGGAATGAATGAATGAAGACATTTTATTTTAGACATATCAAAATAAAACCAAAACACAAAGAAATATATAAAATGAGTTCACAAATAAGCAAAAAAAGGACTAAGGAGAGATATATAGAGAGAGATAGAGAGATAGACAGATAAAGAGATAGATAGAGACAGAGAGATAGATAAAGAGAGAGAGAGAGATAGATAGATAGATAGATAGATAGATAGATAGATAGATAGATAGATAGATAGATAAAGAGACACAGATAGAGACAGAGATAGATAAAGAGAGAGATAGATAGATAGATAGATAGATAGATAGATAAAGAGAGACAGATAGACAGAGATAGATAAAGAGAGAGAGAGATAGAGACAGATAGAGACAGAGAGATAGATAAAGATATAGATAGATAGATAGATAAAGAGAGACAGAGAGATAGATGATAGATAGATAGATAGATAGATAGATAGATAGATAAAGAGATAGATAGATAGATAGATATATAAAGAGAGACATAGAGAGAGAGATAGATATATAAAGAGAGACAGATAGATAGAGAGATAGATAGATAGATAAAGAGAGATATATAAAGAGAGACAGATAGAGACAGAGAGATAGATAGATAGATAGATAGATAGATAGATAGATAGATAGATAAAGAGATAGATAGATAGATATATAAAGAGAGACAGAGACAGATAGAGAGAGAGATAGATATATAAAGAGAGACAGATAGATAGAGAGATAGATAGATAGATAAAGAGAGATATATAAAGAGAGACAGATATAGATAGATAGATAGATAGATAGATAGATAGATAGATAAAGAGATATATAAAGAGAGACAGAGACAGATAGAGAGAGAGATAGATATATAAAGAGAGACAGATATAGATAGATAGATAGATAGATAGAGAGATTGATTATTCATCCTGAGGCATCCAGCAGCCTAAACAACCATAACACAACAAACACACACATATTTCTCCCAAATTATTCAAGAAGTATAGAAGTATACAGTAGTATAACGTATACACTGATTTAATCCTTCCCCACAGCGCAGTAAATAATTATCGATCAACTTCATTTCAGTTACTAGCCACAAAAGAAGACAGATGGTTGCCTCTGTCAGAATCTTTCTGTACTGATTAATGGAAAAAAGTGAATTATTTAGTCAAATGATCTTTTAAACGTGTGTGCTCTTGACAGGTTTGTTATAAAGAAGGTCTGGCCGACTATTCCGACTCCGGACAGCAAGTTCAGAGGTCTTTTCACCGTTTACGGCGGAGACTTTCAGGTAAGAACGAGACATGTTTACCCTGAAGAAGAAGGAGGAGGGTTCTGCCCTACACATGGGTTCTTACTATACTAGAGCTTTTGAAATGAATCAAATAATTGATGCATCGAATCGTGGACATGGACGATGCTGCATCGATAATCAGCCGACTCATAATCGATTATTTCTGTTTATAATGTAATGTAGACCTAACAACATTTCTGTTTACATATTCTGGTATGTTAACACATTCAGGAGGTGCCATGTGCTCAGTGCTGTGTAGTTTTATGTATCCAGGTTATTTAGTATTAGAGCACTGCAGAATGTTTGGTTTTTGAAGCTTGAAAAGCTATGAATTAAATATCCTACATGGCTTTAATAGAAACATGGATTTGATGCATCGAGATATCGAATCGCTGACATGATAATCGTAACCGAATCAGGAGATCAGTGAAGATTCGCACCTCTAGTTCTTACTAGGGGTGCGAACAAATCAATTCACATTTGTATCGCAATTTAAGCTCTACCAATTCAAAATCTATTTTATAGAATTCCAAAAATCTATTCATATTCATATTATTATTATTATTATTCTTTTTTTTTTAACTTCACTTCTGGTCCCAGAAATAATGGAGCAACAGCTAATTTATACCTTTCGTGTTTTTTCTGGCTTTGCGTTGGTGTTTCTAATATTTTTAGAAGGTGGCGAACAATCTGAGCAGCTGACAAGACAGCGAGTGAAGGATACGAATCGGCATCTCTGTGATTTTGGGGTTGTATTGGCTGCGTTGGTAATTATAAAGGAACGTTTTGACATCATAATGTGGGTGATAATGTCTGCAAATTGGAGTAAAACACAGACTTTGCTTATCCCGTGTGAAAGCGCAGCACGTGGTAGGGTTGTAATTTCTAAATCACTTGATGTCCTAACTAGTCCTTAGGGCTGCTCCCTCTTAAGGGACTAATGGGTGGTTCTGGTCTTAGTCAACTTAGATCTCTGTAGTCCATTAGTCATGTCTGATGCTGTTTTCATGCTGAATGACTTATTTCCAAGAAAAGTACGAGCACATCTCTGGTAAACACGAGAATTAAAGTGGTGCTTTAACACGACTCTTAGTGGAGAAACTCAGATTTACAGATCTGTCGATTAAATCAACTAATCGATTAGTCGGTACGATTGAATGAGTGTTAGTCGACTAAGAAGGTCTTCAATCGAGCACAGCCCTAGTAATTTCTAAATCATATGAAGTCCTAACACTAGTCCTGTGGGATGAGACCTTTTTACAGAGAAAGCCCTCCCGATCCTTTGTTGTGTCTTTGTACAGGAGTGGTTAGGACAGACCAACGGAGGCGCGTGGTTGACTCCAGCTTTCTTCTACTCGGAGGAATGTCCTTCTCCTCTGGAAGTCCTGTCCGAGCTCAGCCCTTGCCCACCTCTGCCTCCCAAAACCTCCAGAGCTCCGACGACCGGCAGCGCCGAGCACGAGGCTATAACGCCGGTGTCGGACGACCGAGATCCGTCGGAAAGTGGCGATTCGGCTCTGGCGCAGCGATGGAGAACCTCGCCACACAACTCCTGGCTGATGGGCCGCTTACGGGCCCTCCAGCAGAACCCCGAGCTCTGCTCCCAGTCTTCTCTGCTCGAGTCTCAAGACGCCTACGTCACGCTCAACGCCAACGAGATCAACGGTGACCATCACCTGGCTGACGTTCTCGAGGAAGCCTCGCCCCTTCAGGAGCTCTTTGCCTCCAGAAAAACAGCGCTGTGTGAATCTCACTCGGACCTGGGGTCCGTGCAGCAGAGCTCAGGGTCGGGTCGCCTTTCGTCGCAGTCGAGCTTTGAGTACCCGGGCCAAGTCTGGATGCCCAAAGGCCCGGGGTACGCCTACATGGCGGTGGCAGACTCTGGAGTCTCTATGGATTACAGCCCCATGAGCAGAGCCGACGACTTTGGGAAACTGGTGATCTACGCCAACGAGATCCCCGCTCACAGAGGAGCCTTCTCTCCGAGGCAGAACCCGATCCACGACGTCTGAGACGGAGCAAAGCTGGACAGGCTCAACGCATTCTCATGAACGCGTTTGTACGATATCCAACGAAAAGTTATGCACAACAACTCGTATGATATCCTACGACATCAGGCGATCGCCGGCTACAGAGCTCCGTAACTCGTCGGTCGTATCAGCGGCAGTTAGAGTTGAGTTTAGCCGACAAAAAGTGATTATTAATAAAAAAGCAAAGGGTGTCTACTTTGAAGAATCTAAAATATAAGACATGTTTTCAGTTATTTCACACTTTTTTGTTAAGTACATAATTCCATATGTGTTCATTCATAGTTTTGATGCATTCAGGGAGAATCTACAATGTAAATAGTCATGAAAATAAAAAGGAAACACATTGAATGAGAAGGTGTGTCCAAACTTTTGGCCTGTACTGTATGTGTACCGATTCAACCGTTGTTTTCATGCTAATCTAATGAGTCTCTAGCTTTGAACTAGCTACCGCAAACCACGGATTAGCTTATAACGCTAGTAGTCGGGGCAGAGGGTAAATCTCTATTTCTACACCACTAACAAGACTCAACATATCACCACACTTCCACGGTAGCATAATGAGGGTCCCCACATGTTAACACAAGCATTGACAACATTGCAAGTGTACAGACAGTTTATTATAAAGACAGTAGCCTAGCGTTCATGTTTACATGACCAGTCAACGACGAACGCTGTGCAACCAGTAACCAATAACGTAGCTCAAACTCTGCTCCCCGGCTTGAAAGCCCTGTATTTTATGACCCAAATATCTGGAAACATGTTTGTGGATACATACGAATTACTGTGCTTTCTTTTTTGTAGCGATATGAACAAATTTATCATGAGAACAGCCTTGGACTGAGCCTCGAAGCCGACTCAGTGGAGGGTTTTTGGATTATTTACCCAAAGCTACGAAGACTTTTAACTGTTAAGAAAGGTGTACCAAGGATTTGGGAGCTAACGGACTCCTGAAGAAGAGTCCGATGGATGTACAAACATCATTCTTACTTTATTCAAACCACAGCTGTGGTCCACAACAAATACTGATATTCAGTGCTGCGTGCTGATCTGTAAGTTATCCCATCCTGTAGATCAGAGCAGAATATTACTTTTATAATTCACCAACATTCAAGTTGAGGGAGGGAACTCCCCGAGTGTTTTCATAGTAGTTCATAGGGCTTTCCTAACCTGACTCCACCAATGGATCGCTTCGCGTTAGCTCGGCATATCCATCTGGGAACTTTCCGTTGGAGAACTTTTGGGAAGGGGCGAAAGTCCTGGTTAGCTGATTGGATAAACCATCTGTCTATCACCATATAGTTGGTGATAGACGGGCCAAATCAACCAATCAGATCAACGAAGCGTATGAAGATACAACCACGAGCCAGGCTACCCCTGCTGCTGCTGCAGGCCAAGCATAGCTCGTTAGCTCAGCAAGCTGCTGGAATTCTAATTTCCTTGCTGCAGTCATCCCAAAAGGATCAATAAAGAGTCTAAAAGTCTAAGTCTAAGCAAGCATGTTGATAAAGGAGATTTGCCGTTTGTGTAACAAGAATTTAGGAATAAAAGAATAAAAGGCCCCATTTCAGGTTCCTGGTCCATATTCCAAAAGAAGGATCCAAGAGGAAAAAGCATTAGTGAGCAGCTAACAGAATTAGGGCTACCGCTGTCTGAAAATACTGGTTAGCTGAAAATATACTGAAATATCCCTGATCAAATCCATATAGAATCAAATCTTGTGAATCGGAATCAATTCAGGAAATCATTGGCGATTCGCAGCCCTATATATATATATATATAAATATAAATATAGAAAATTGTCAGCCTTATACTTTAAGTACCCTCAAATTTAAATCAAACAGCTTACACTTTAACACCGCAGCCATTATGTAAATGTCCAAATGAAACTCACTGTATTTGTAAATGTAAAATATTTGTAAAATATTTTGATGATTTTTTTGCAGAATCTTCTAACAAGTGAAGTTTAATTAGCATTACTGTAGGAGATATTCATGCTCATGTAACTGTAATAAGAAGTCGTTTTCTTGTCATGTTGAAGTTGTGTTTTTAGTCTCTGCTGCCGTCTAAAGGCCCTAACCCCCCCAACCTGACCCCCCCAACCTGACCCCACCAACCTGACCCCCCCAACCTGACCCACCAACCTGACCCCCCCAACCTGACCCCACCAACCTGACCCACCAACCTGACCCCCCCAACCTGACCCACCAACCTGACCCCCCCCAACCTGACCCACCAACCTGGCCCACCAACCTGACCCCCCCCAACCTGACCCACCAACCTGACCCCCCAACCTGACCCACCAACCTGACCCACCAACCTGACCCCACCAACCTGACCCCACCAACCTGACCCACCAACCTGACCCCCCCCAACCTGACCCCCCCCCTGACCCCCCCCAACCTGACCCACCAACCTGACCCCCCCAACCAGACGGCAGTAAAGCCAGTGTGTCTGATCAGTCTCCCCGAGTCGGTCCAGAAAGTTCCTCAGAACACCGAAGAGACGAGACCTAATACGTCTCCATAGCAACAGGCGGAGCTAATCTGTGTTGTCGCCCAAAAAATGAGAACCGGCAGCTGATTGGACGAACGCGTCACATGGGTCTGGCTGCTCCCTGACCATCATGGAGGCTCGTTCACAATCTGATCTCATATCAGACTAAAGTAGTGTTTCTGGAGACATGTGGAGAGAGACAAGGCTGTGTGTGTGTGTGTGTGTGTGTGTCTGTGTGTGTGTTTGTCTGTGTGTGTGTGTGTCTCTGTCTGTGTGTGTGTGTGTGTGTGTGTGTGTGTGTGTGTGTGTGTGTCTGTCTGTCTGTCTGTCTGTGTGTGTGTGTGTCTGTCTGTCTGTCTGTCTGTCTGTGTGTGTGTGTCTGTGTGTGTGTGTGTGTGTCTGTGTGTGTGTGTGTGTGTGTGTGTGTGTGTGTGTGTGTGTGTCTGTCTGTGTGTGTGTGTGTGTCTGTCTGTCTGTGTGTGTGTGTGTGTGTGTGTGTCTGTGTGTGTGTGTGTGTGTGTGTCTGTCTGTGTGTGTGTGTGTGTGTGTGTGTGTGTGTGTGTGTGTGTGTGTGTGTGTGTGTGTGTGTGTGTGTGTGTGTGTGTGTGTGTGTGTGTGTGTGTGTGTGTGTGTGTGTCTCTGTGTGTGTGTGTGTGTGTGTGTGTGTGTGTGTGTGTGTGTGTGTGTGTGTGTGTGTGTGTGTGTGTGTGTGTGTGTGTGTGTGTGTGTCTCTGTGTGTGTGTGTGTGTGTGTCTGTGTGTGTGTGTGTGTGTGTGTGTGTGTGTGTCTCTGTGTGTGTGTGTGTGTGTGTGTGTGTGTCTCTGTGTGTGTGTGTGTGTGTGTGTGTCTACAGTTCCTGAATCTGTCTTCATTTCAGATCAACAAAGGTCAGTTTGGAAGATCTTCGTCAGATTTTGAGAGACTCTAGTCACCTCATCCCGCTCATCATTTCCTGGTTAGCTCTCCACCAATCAGATTGCTCATTGAGTCCGACTGCCGACAGTGCCCACCAGATTATCCGATTATCGGCTCGGTGGGTCGGCGCCTTAAAAGACGGAGCATGGACAGTACTTCTTTACGTTTCCATTCAAAATACTTAAATACTTTACAGTTTCTTAAATCAAACTGAATCATGTCCATATGTGTTTAATGCTTGTTTGCTTTTGTGGCTTAGAAAAAGATATATTATATATATATAAGAAATTGCAGCTCCACTAAAAGAATATTGAAACATATCTTTACATTATTGACTTAAAGCAGAAGTTAAAGGCTAGCAAAACCAACCCACAGCCATCTGTCTGTAGCTCCCAAAGTGTTGCATGTTTTTCACAAAAGCAGTTTATAATTCATCAAATATATCAGACTGATGTCATGAGGTGGTGCGTGTATGACACGCCAATCTGTACGCCATTATTGGCGTGTTATCAAGACGCATACTCACTTTTTAGCGTGTGTATCAACGTTGTTTGGCCTCCATTGACTTCCATTACCTTGAGATTGTGGTGAATTGACACCGTAGAGAGTAGTAAGAATAAACCCAACCGTAGCCTCGCGATAACGGGCCACGTGGCTTTAGAAAGTGGGCGTGTATGTTTACGCAAAGTCGTGTTGAAATAGGTTCTTTTTTTTTTTAACACCCATTGTTTAGGCTTTTTTCCCCAACTGTGTAACATATATTTCAGGAGAAAGTTACAACATTAGTAGTTTACTTAGTAGAGTAATATTTTGTTCCATGTTTAGCTTTTTCAGAAACATTTAACACAATATTGTGTGTTGACAATATCAGTTTATTTTCTATATTTCTTCTGATTTGTAAAATACTTTAACTGTGATATCAGCCACTTCAGTCCAACACACACACACACACACACGTGTTTGTAAATCAGTGGTTCTCAACCTGAGGAACCGGACCCCTCGAAGGGTCACGAGATGATTGAGAGGATAAGAAAATGATAAAAACATTGATATGCTTTATAAAGACATGTTTATATTGATGTACAGACGGGCATTTTTCTGGCATTTTGGTCACAAAACTTTGCTTAGTTTTAAAGGGTCCGGATCCTAAAATGTTGTAAAATGTGTTCATGTGTTTTTGTTTAATTCATGTATTTGACGAAGCTTAATGTCATTTAAAATGTCAACTGATTAAAGGTTGTACATGTCCACCCAGCGTGGTCCTTTCAGTTGATCTCAGCTGGGGATTACATCATCTTTTATCAGCCATACGGTGACAAGGATGTGGTGAAAGATTGGTTTGGGACCAGAGGAGACATTAAAGGTGCCGTAGGTAATTATTGTGAAAAAGAATTTGAACATCTAAAACTTCTCAGTCCTTCCCACACCTTTCTGCTAAAGCCCAAAACGGTCTCCTAAGCCCCTCCCCCCACAAGGGAGAATGAATGCGTGTGCATGAGCAGTGATTGACACGCATTTACACACCGGCTTGGCTGAAAACATCCTTTTGCTCATGAAAGAATAAACTGAACACAAAAGATGTGATATAGTGACTATAAGGCCTATTATACTGCAGAACAATACTGCAAATACCTACAGTACCTGCTTTACTTTAAAAACCAGCATTTCCTCTGACCAAAACCAGACCTCCAATAGAGAGGCCAAGCCCCTCCCCTTCCGGTGGACCACCATGGGACCTTATTTCATATAAAATATGTACGGTAGTGACTTTGGCTGCACAATTAATGGCAATTTTATCAAAATCGCAATATGCACTTAGCCTGGTGAGCCCGTCCTGATCTGGCGAGCTCCAGTTCTCCTCTCAGATCAGTCTGGCATCTTGAGGTAGAGAACATTTGGTTCGCCAAACAACCGACCAATCAGCGTTGGTTTTGAGGCGGGTTTAGGTGTGACCCAATGAGAAGCGACTGTTCAGTCTAAACAACGTGGAGGCTTCCACGGAGGAGATGAGCGTAGCTATCGCAGCAAGTTTTATCTGAATTAGAAAGTATTCCTTCATTAAAAGAAGAGCTAAAAAAAAAAAGGCACTGGAGGCTTTTCTCGGATGAAAAGATGTTTTTGCTCTTCTCCTGACTGGTTTCGGTAAGAGATTGATCTGATTGATTTGGCCCGTCTATCACCAACTATAGGTGGTGATAGACAGATGGTTTATCCAATCAGCTAACCAGGATTTTCGCTCCCCTTCCCAAAAGTTCACCAACAGAAAGTTCCCAGATGGATATGCCGAGCTAACGGGAAGCGATCCATCTGGTGAAGTCAGCTTAGTGTGGACTGTGTCAAACTATTCTGAATGAAGTAGTAGGAGCTGAGGACTACACATCCTCTCCTACAGACTACAGAAGACATCTTTGTTTGGTACAGATCGTCACAAAAATCTCACTATAATCATTTACATTTGTTTAATTTAAAAAAATTTCAATGCAAATGAGAATAATGAGACAAAAATGATCATTTCCTCCTATATTGTGAATCGTATCGCGATCACAATATCAGTCAAAAATAATCACAATTATATATTTCCCTCATATCGTGGACAGTCCTAGTAGTAGAGACAAATACAACAAACTGAGACTTTCCTCACTTGCTAAATTATCTTTTAAACGATGATAATCGTGTGTGTAACTCGTGGCTCAATTCACACGGGGTCAAAACATTATTTCTTTGTCTCTCCCCGTTGCTTTCCGAAATAAGGTCGCGTGGTGGTCCACCAATGGCTGAATCTCACCTTCCCTTATTTGATATCGCCTCGCTCAAACGGGAAGTTGTTCTGGCCCTCCTTCGAGAAGGCAAAGCTCTGATTCATGCCCCGATGAGCTAGCATGGAGGATGGATCTCTGAGGAACTAGGATAGAGGATAGATCTCTGAGGAACTAGGATAGAGGATAGATCTCTGAGGAGCTAGGATGGAGGATAGATCTCTGAGGAGCTAGGATGGAGGATAGATCTCTGAGGAGCTAGGATAGAGGATAGATCTCTGAGGAGCTAGGATAGATCTCCGGGGAGTAGGGCTGGGCATCGAGAAGTGATTCCTTCTTGGAATCGGTTCAAAAATTATGATTCCATCTGAATCTTTTCTTTATTGGAATCGTTTGGAGGATTTGGTTTCAAATCTGATCACGGGTTCCAAATTTAACATGCGCAAGTTTGGGTTTTGTGACATCACAAGGGGACGTGTGGTAGAGGGACGCTAGTTTCCTCTACAGGAGTGGCTACCCAGTGGCAAAATGGCCGCCACCTACACTACAAGTCCCAGAATTCACTGCACAGGGAGGTGCAAATGCCTCAGCCTGTTGATTACCGCAGGTGCTCATGCACTGGAAAAAGACAAAGAGAGCAGAGGCAGAGAGAAGAAAAGCAGAGTTCATGGGGAAAGAACCTCAGCTACCAGGACCTCGCTAACCCTAGTCGTTTTACTCCCAGTACGTTTTTTGAGTTCGAGTTAGTTTTTCGTTGGACTATTTTTTGAAAAGACTTAAAATAAAATAAAACCTCTGTTTGCCTGCAACCACTTTTTGGCTTGTCTCTGCCCTACACCCCACCTGCTACTAGGACAAACCTCTCATGACGTCACAGTTTCCGTAGTGACCAGGAGCTCGTTGTGTTGCAGCCGTGGAGCTCAGTAAGCGGAGCTCTAGTGGGGCTTTATTTTACGTTGAAAAAGCCCCGTCACACTGCAACCCACCTTTTGAATCAAAATAAAACATTCCTCTTATTTGTGAAATAAGCACGTGACCCGTTTCAACTCCACCCTCAAAGAATCAGAATCGAGAATCGATGAGAATCGGAATCAGAAGGAAGAATCGGGATTGCAATCAGAATCGTTAAAAAATAAACGATGCCCAACCCTAGTGTCGAGCTAGGATAGAGGATGGATCTCTGAGGAGCTAGGATAGAGGATGGATCTCTGAGGAGCTAGGATAGAGGATGGATCTCTGAGGAGCTAGGATAGAGGATGGATCTCTGAGGAGCTAGCTCTCCTCTCTCTCCCCTCTCTCTCTCCTCTCCTCTCTCCCTCCTCTCTCTCCTCTCTTCTCCTCTCTCCCTCCTCTCTCTCCTCTCCTCTCTCTCCTCTCTCTCTCCCCTCTCTCTCCTGTCTCCTCTCTCTCTCTCCATTCCCTCCTCTCTCTCTCTCCTCTCCCTCCTCTCTCTCCTCTCTCTCCATTCCCTCTTCTCTCTCTCCTCTCTCTCCTCTCTCTCTCCCTCTCTCTCTCTCTCCTCTCTCTCTCTCCCTCTCTCTCTCTCTCCTCCTCTCTCCTCTCTCTCTCCATTCCCTCCTCTCTCTCTCTCCTCTCCCTCCTCTCTCTCTCTCCCCTCTCTCTCCTCTCCCTCCTCTCTCTCCTCTCTCTCTCCCCTCTCTCTCTCTCTCTCTCTCTCTCTCTCTCTCTCTCCCCCTCTCTCTCTCTCTCTCCTCTCTCTCTCTCTCTCCTCTCTCTCCATTCCCTCCTCTCTCTCTCTCCTCTCTCCCCTCTCCCTCCTCTCTCTCTCTCCCCTCTCTCTCCTCTCTCTCCATTCCCTCCTCTCTCTCTCTCCTCCTCTCTCTCTCTCCTCTCTCCTCTCTCTCCTCTCTCTCCATTCCCTCCTCTCTCTCTCTCTCCTCCTCCTCTCTCTCTCTCTCCTCCTCTCTCTCTCTCCTCCATCTCTCTCCTCTCCTCTCTCTCTCTCTCTCTCTCTCCTCTCCTCCCTCTCTCTCTTCCCCTCTCTCTCTCTCTCCTCTCCCTCCTCTCTCTCTCTCCCTCTCCCTCCTCTCCCTCCTCCCTCCTCTCTCCCCTCTCTCTCTCTCTCTCTCTCTCTCCTCTCTCTCCATTCCCTCCTCTCTCTCTCTCTCTCCTCTCCCTCCTCTCTCTCTCCCCTCTCTCTCTCTCTCTCTCCATTCCCTCCTCTCTCTCTCCTCTCCCTCCTCTCTCTCTCTCTCTCTCTCCTCTCTCTCCCCTCTCCCTCCTCTCTCTCTCTCTCCCCTCTCTCTCTCCTCTCTCTCCTCTCCC
Source organism: Perca flavescens (assembly GCF_004354835.1). Classification (NCBI taxonomy): domain Eukaryota; kingdom Metazoa; phylum Chordata; class Actinopteri; order Perciformes; family Percidae; genus Perca; species Perca flavescens. The sequence continues at coordinate 649,441 of NC_041345.1, read as the reverse complement.
TCCTCTCTCCCTCCTCTCTCTCTCTCTCTCTCTCTCTCTCTCTCTCTCCCTCTCCCTCCTCTCTCTCCCTCCTCTCTCTCTCTCCTCTCTCTCTCTCTCTCTCTCCTCTCCCTCCTCTCTCTCCTCTCCCTCTCCCTCTCTCTCCCCTCTCTCCCCTCTCTCTCCTGTCTCCTCTCTCTCTCCTCTGCTCTCTCTCTCTCCTCTCCCTCTCTCTCCTCTCTCTCCTCTCCTCTCTCTCTCTCTCTCTCTCTCTCTCTCTCCTCTCCCTCCTCTCTCTCCCTCCTCTCTCTCTCTCTCCCTCCTCTCTCTCCTCTCCCTCCTCTCTCTCTCCCCTCTCTCTCCCGTCTCCTCTCTCTCTCCTCTCCTCTCTCTCCCCTCTCTCTCCTCTCTCTCTCCTCTCCCTCCTCTCTCTGCGTGGCAGGTACTCCAACATTCTCGGGATGTAAAAGAAACTCCAGGAATGTGGCTTTTTGAACAACCCTTGTTTTCCAACAACTTCCTGAGGACTCGAACACTGCAGTCAGCCAGCCTGAGGGCCAGTCTCAGAGAGGCTGGGTGTACTAAATTGGGTCACCTGATGAAGATGACGGCGATCTCTGTTGATGTGCTGAGAGTGAGGAGCAACATCACCTCCAGTAGGTTGATCGACAGGGTGGTGAAAGAAGTTTGTGCTGCCCTGGGATCACCTCAGCGAACTCTGGTAGAGAATCGGTCCCTGTGTGAGCAGTGGAGTGAGGGATGGGAGTACAGTTTCCCCTCTCTGACCATTACCCCATCTGTGGGGGGATGGCAGGAGGAGGCGGGTCAGCTACTGTCTTTCTCAACCCCTCAATTGGGCAAGTTTCAAGATGCGGGGAAGAAAGAGTTATATTATACCTGCATAAAGGTCCTGAACATACGGTTTTTGGCTGAGCTGAAGGAGTCGAGGTGGACTGAGTTCTTTGGTCCGGAGGTTTCCCCGAAAGGCAGTTGGCGTTCCCTGAACAAGCCGACCTCCAATGGAGGATTGTGCGTGGGGCTATAGCTACGAACAGATACAGAGCACACATCCATCCCGAGCTGGGGGAGGGATGTATGTTTTGTCACGAGGTGGAAACTTTAGCACATTTGTTTGTCCAATGTCCTCGGTTGGCAGATCTGTTGGGTGTTCTTAAAAGGTGGGTGCAGGGTTTTGGAGAGGTTTTTTCTTTGGACTTGTTCATTTTTGGTCCAAAATACACAAAGCACAAAAGGACAGTTCACATTTTACTGAATTTTTTGTTTGCAACGGCAAAACTGGCCATCTGGCTTCTGGCGCAGAAACCGGACTCAGGGGCTGGAAGTGTGGAGCCAGTACCAGTGCTGGAAGGTCTGGTCCAGGCCGGTTGAGGGTGGAACATGCTTACTACAAGATGATGGACAATTTGCTGGTTTTTAGTGGTTTGTGGGCTGTGAGGGGGGTGTTATGCTATGTGGGGGAGGAGGGAGAGTTGGTGGTTAGGTTTTGATTGGAAAAAAAGCACAAAGTTTGTATTGATAGTATTTGGTTTTTAATGTTTTTTTTTTTTTCTTTTTTTTTTGTTTGTGTCTGTTGATTTTCTGTGACTGTGAATCTTATCTGAAAATGGTCCAATAAAGGGACTTTAAAAACCAAAAAACCAAAACCTCTCCTCTCTCTCTCTCTCCTCTCACTTTTTTTTTATGATAATCAAATGAACTATTTTCCAAAATGCATTTTTTTTTTTTTACTTTATTTATTTTCCAAAATGATATTAGGCACCTTTACCTGTGTGCAAAATATGACTCATCAGATTTTCAGAAGAAAAAATTAAATATTTATACAATTATATATAATTTGACATCGAACCGACACCGATGTGTTAAAAAAATATCACCATATCGGCCGATATTATATCGGCGGCCGATATATCGTGCACCACTAGAAACGTGGATGCAATTGAAGACCCTGAGACCCTTCCTCTCTTTCCCTGTGGAGGGGCTGGGGGGGCTGTTTAAGGGAACGGAGATTCAGCCTTTTTCTCCCACTGCGACACTTTCAAACCAACTTAAACTCCATTGAACCATCAGGAGAAATGGACAGCTGCCACTCCTGGGCCACAGCTGGTCTGTCCTCACAGTCTTCGGTCAGGGCAGCAGTCCCGGTCCCGGACAGGCCGGTCCCGGTCCCAGAGAGGCCGGTCCCGGACAGGCCGGTCCCAGAGAGGCCGGTCCCAGAGAGGCCGGTCCCAGAGAGGCCGGTCCCGGGCCCAGAGAGGCCGGTCCTGGTCCCAGAGAGGCCGGGCCCAGAGAGGCCGGTCCCAGAGAGGCTGGTCCTGGTCCCAGAGAGGCCGGGCCCAGAGAGGCTGGTCCCGGGCCCAGAGAGGCCGGGCCCAGAGAGGCCGGTCCTGGTCCCAGAGAGGCCGGTCCCAGAGAGGCTGGTCCTGGTCCCAGAGAGGCCGGGCCCAGAGAGGCCGGTCCCGGGCCCAGAGAGGCCGGTCCCGGAGAGGTAAACGTGCCACACCTCCTGGGGTCCGGCTGCTGCAGATTCATAACTCCTCTCTCGGTCCAGAGTGCAGCGCACCTAGGAGTGGGGGTGGGAGGGGGAGATAGGTTAGGTTAGGTTACTAACTAACTACATTTAGGTTTAACTAAATGTAGTTAAAACAAATGACATGCTGATTGATTTTTAGGAAAAAAACAATCCAAATACAAGAAACTACAGCAATCAAGGGTCAAACTGTTGAATGTGTGGATTCGTATAAATACCTGGGGATGATAATAGACTCCAAACTCACATTTGAAACTAACTGTGAACTGGTACGTAAGTCATGGCCTGTTTTGTTTTGAGGAAACTGGGTAAATTCCATGTTGATAAATCCATCGTGATCCTTTTTTATAACGCTTTTATTGAATCTGTTTTAACATTTGCGCTAGCAGCCTGGTTCGGGAACCTCAATGTGAAAAATAAAAACTCACTCAACCAAGTAGTAAAGTGGGTTAGCAGACTGATTGGTGAGCCACAGCCTAACGTGGAGACCCTGTACACAAAACAGGTACAGCGCAGAACTAGTTCACTGCACACAGAGTTCCAGCTTCTCCCCTCTGGACGAAGGTTTATGATCCCCGGGTGTAAAACAAAAAGACACAAAAACACTTTTGTTCCTGCAGCCATTACATTGAGGACCAAGTTATAGCTATATTTTGCACAAGTGTTAACTCGTCTTTTATGTAGGTTTATGTATTTTATTCTGGACTGATAAGAACTTTTCTGATGATGTGTGATGCTGTGATGATGTGTGACTCTACTGCAAACAAAATCTACCTTGGGGTATAAATAAAGTAACTTGAACTTGGTTAGGTTAGGTTACTTTATTGGTACCCATGGGTAAACTAGTTTTACAGTCTAAGAGGCAGGACATCATTAAAAATAACACACAACACATTAAACATTAACACATATAAAAACAGGTAGTAAAACATAGAAAAAGGAGGAATAGAGGACAGTCAGACCAAAGGGCTCGTGTGCGTTTTGTGTAAATAATTTTACCGTTTGTTTAACGGAGTGATTGCCGATGGTACAAACCTGTTTTTATGTCTCGTGGTTCTGTAACCAGGAACTGTTAGCCTCCGCCCACAGGGGACATACTGGACTTAGATCCACGTATGCATCGTGATTTCTTTTGCAACGATGTTTCAAATCGATAGACGGGGTAACCCCAGCCCTATCTGCCGGGGGTTTGATTCCTCCATGCAGCTCAGGCTGGACACCTGTACGTTTATCTATCCTGCTTCCGTTACAAATTTTGCGGGAACCAATCACAAACTGGCTTATCCACCTGGTGCGCTATTGGCTGGTTTAACACAATGACGATAGAGAAGTTAAAAATGTTAAAAAGATTGAGCATTAGTCTGCTGAGAGCCAGACTATCAAATCAATTGTTTTCCCTAGAATCATATGATTATATTAATATTCTTTATTTATTGCTTTACCTATGATCAAGCTACTTATTTTCTGTTTCTACGGTGCTGCAGACAGCGACTACATCATATATACAGTATATATACAGTATATATATATATATATATATATATATATATATACACACTACAGGCCAAAAGTTTGGACACACCTTCTCATTCAATGTGTTTCCTTTTTATTTTCATGACTATTTACATTGTAGATTCTCACTGAAGGCATCAAAACTATGAATGAACACATATGGAATTATGTACTTAACAAAAAAGTGTGAAATAACTGAAAACATGTCTTATATTTTAGATTCTTCAAAGTAGCCACCCTTTGCTTTTTTTATTAATAAGGGAAATAATTCCACTAATGAACCCTGACAAAGCACACCTGTGAAGGTAAAACCATTTCAGGTGACTACCTCATGAAGCTCATTGAGAGAACACCAAGGGTTTGCAGAGTTATCAAAAAAAGCAAAGGGTGGCTACTTTGAAGAATCTAAAATATAAGACATGTTTTCAGTTATTTCACACTTTTTTGTTAAGTACATAATTCCATATGTGTTCATTCATAGTTTTGATGCCTTCAGTGAGAATCTACAATGTAAATAGTCATGAAAATAAAAAGGAAACTCATTGAAGGAGAAGGTGTGTCCAAACTTTTTTTGCTGCAACCTATTATATTAACCTATAAGTCGCATTTATTTAGATTATAAATACAAGAGTTATTCAACTACACAACAGCACACAGAACAATACGCTGAATACGGTAGGTGTCCGGTATGTTAACGTAACACATTAACAGTTATTGAACTATACAATAGCACCCAGAACAACTAGCTAGCAGGGCGTGGAGCATGGAGGTATTAAAAGGCGTGGAGACGAAGCTGCACCGTGAACGAGCCCCTCCAGACTCCTTCCTCTTTCAGCCCACGATTAGCCGATTAGCCGATTAGCTTTCTTTGTTTTCTTCATTGCAGTAAGAGTCACCTTTTCTCCAGTCTCCCTCATAAGTTTCTCTCTCATTTCAAACTCTCTTTCTGCTGCTCCATTACCGTTTTCGGGGCTGCATATTTTACTACCTGCAGTTTGTCTCTTTTCTTTCTCAGTTGTCTTTAGGAGCGTTCTAGTTGTCACAAGCCTAGAGCGCCCTCTAGTGGCTGTAGACGGTAATGTTTTCAGTATGAATTAACATTTAAAAACATGTTAAATTATATATATTTTGATATATAAGTCGCACCTGACTATAAGTCGCAGGACCAGCCAAAGTAGCAAAAAAAGTGCGACTTATAGTCCGGAAAATACGGTAGTTGATTTAATCGACAGATCTGTAAATCTGAGTTTCTCCACAAAGAGTCGTGTTGAAGCACCACTTTAATTCTAGTGTTTACCAGAGATGATATCGTACATTTCTTGGAAATAAGTCATTCAGCATGAAAACAGCATCAGACATGACTAATGGACTACAGAGATCTAAGTTGACTAAGACCAGAACCACCGATTAGTCCACTAATCCACTAAGAGGGAGCAGCTCTAGTTCAGCCACAACACTGCTAATGAGTACCTGGAAGTAGCGATCCAGAACATCGAGGATTGGATCTGTGGCCGAGGCCTCGGTGCCGGCTCGCACCACGTCCCGCTCTGGCTGGAAAGAGGCGATGACTCGGCACGGGGCCGAGCTCGGGCGGCGCTGCTTCAGGAGTCGTGTGAGGAAGGCGGCGCTGTCGCACAGCAGCGCCGCCAGGTGTGCAGCGCGGGACGGCTCGCCTGGGAGGGGGCCGGTGTGGCTGCCGCCTCCAGAGCCAAAAAAAAAGAAGAAATCGTGAATTGAAACAATAAACTCAAGATCAAGGTAAACTTTCCCATATATATCCCACAAGGGGAAATTCATGTGGTCATTCATTTTGCACTCTTGTCACAACATATTCTCTAAACATGTAGACACCCCAGACAAACCAATAAACATGTATACAACAAAACAGTAACCGTACAATGGGAATGACAATAACAGAAGTCAACAATCACAATACAAAAAATAAACAATACTATAATATACTACTAAAAATATACAAAAATAACTAGGAGTGGTTGTCAAAAAAGGAAAATTGGATCTACCATCCAGTTAAAGTGCCAGTGCGGGATCAAAGTACTTACTGTACTACAATGTGCATGGTCATTATACAGTCTGATCGCTGTAGGCACAAATGACTTATTGTACCTTTCCCTTTTAATTCTCAGTTGACCTATTGCTTCTCATAAATTTTATGATGAAGAGGGTGAGTGGGGTCACTCAACTCCCAATTCAATAGGGGTGGGGGGAAAAATCCATACAGCATAGTATCGCGATATTTTTCGTGGCAATAGTGTATCGATACACAGACGCCAAGTATGGATCTTTTATGATATATGTGTTGGTCAGTTTGTCTGCTTTACAATCCCCATTTTGCAGAAATACAATTGAAGTGAGATGAACAGACAGAGAATTTTATCTTTTTTGATAAAACAAATGTTGACAACATTTTCCTTTGGGGACATTTGAAGTTGGAAAAAAAAAAGTAATACATTGCAATGTATCGCAGAATATTGCAATATGTTTTAAAATCGCAATAATATCGTATCGTAACATAAGTATCGTGATGATATCGTATCGTGAGGCCTCTGGTGATTCCCACCCCTACAATTCAAATCACGATTTTAACGTCACATGATACCATTTTCTCAGGGTGAAAAATCTTCCTTAATTTCTATAAACTGTGCAAACCAACAGACGTGTCCTCTTCTCAGAAGGGACTCTGAAACTGTATTCTATCTCAAATAACAGACACATCTCTAAATAGAAAGAACAAAATCTCTTTAAATAACTAAACTAAGAAGACGTAGTGATGTCTGAAGTCTGACGGGTGAAATCTAAAAGGAGATTTCGCTGTGGGACAGGGGGGGTCAAACTCAGTCTCCCAGACCCCTTTTCTCCACCAACAAGAACCTAGTGCTGGTTCAGAGTTGGCTCGACTGACGAGCCTCCAAAGAACCGGTTGATTTGGTGCTGTACTTAAGAACCACTTTTACTGGTTTGGAGCCGGTGCTTTGGTGGTCCGAAAACAAAGAACCGATTTGAAACCAGGGCTGTCCTGGACTAAAGATCTCCTTAGTCCACTAACACTTATAGGATTTAGTCGACTAATCGATGAGTTGATTTAATTGACAGAGCTGTGAGCTTTGAGAGGTGGTTAAGACTAGAAAAGCACAATATAAGTAGTAGTAGTTAATTAACCATCTGTAAAACTGAGTTTCTCCACAATTAATCCTGCAAAAGCACCACTTTAAATCTTGACAAAATAACTGTGAACTGTAAATATATGTTAAAAATATATATTTATTGTATTAAATTAAAGTGCATCAACATAAACAAAATTGCAAAGACAAACCCTTCCTCTAACAGAAAAGCCACTGTGCAGTGTGCAACAAAAATTGTTAAACATCCAAATTATTTATACTGTATTTGGATTAAAAAAAAAAATCTAAAAAATCAATTTTTTGAAAATATGAATCGATTTGACCTACCAACTCGATTTTTAAATCAAATCGATTTTTTTCCCAGCCCTAACTCTGGCTCCGAACCAGCACCAGCTCTGCCCTGGTGGGAAAGGGGTACCAGAGGGCCACACTGGAACCTGAGAACCACATCGAGGGCCAGACATGTTGAGTTTGTTGACTTGCTTTTATTTAATCAAACAAAGTCACCTCCAGAGCCACGCAGGAAGCCCCCCAGCCTGTCGACGATGATCAGGGACGCCGGCGTGGGACACGTGTTGCAGGACTCGTGGAGGCTGGCCACCTGTTGCAGAAGCTCCTCCAGTGTCCGGGGGTAGGAGAACTGGATCTTCTTTGGAAACAAGAAACTGGCATTAGCTAAGTTTCCAATCAAATTATCTGAAGTTCGGTAAAAAACCTCCTGTGAATAAAGCTGAGTGTGAAAGTGTGTTTCCATCCGACGGCTTTAAAGTGAATAAAAACCTGTTGGGTAACAACGTCACGTGCTGGTGTATGGAATTGATCTGAGACATTTTAAAGGTGTTTCTGTTCATTTTCGTACTGAATCGCACAAGATTCAAGCAAACATTTGGAACAAAGTTTTGCTAGACAGAAGTAGTTGTTAATATAGAGACCAAGGGAGCTGCGACGGGATCTGATCCAGATCATCTAAAAGGTGAACGCTCCTTTGGACCCACCTTCTCATTCAATGAGTTTCCTTTTTATTTTCATGACTATTTACATTGTAGATTCTCACTGAAGGCATCAAAACTATGAATGAACACATATGGAATTATGTACTTAACAAAAAAGTGTGAAATAACTGAAAACATGTCTTATATTTTAGATTCTTCAAAGTAGCCACCCTTTACTTTTTTTGATAACTCTGCAAACCCTTGGTGTTCTCTCAATGAGCTTCATGAGGTAGTCACCTGAAATGGTTTTACCTTCACAGGTGTGCTTTGTCAGGGTTCATTAGTGGAATTATTTCCCTTATTAATAAAAAAGCAAAGGGTGGCTACTTTGAAGAATCTAAAATATAAGACATGTTTTCAGTTATTTCACACTTTTTTGTTAAGTACATAATTCCATATGTGTTCATTCATAGTTTTGATGCCTTCAGTGAGAATCTACAATGTAAATAGTCTTGAAAATAAAAAGGAAACATATTGAATGAGAAGGTGTGTCCAAACTTTTGGCCTGTACTGTATGTAAACAGAGAGGAAATACTGGGCGGAAATGAACTACAACTTCTTTTTTGTTTTGTGGTGAGTTTCAACCATAAAATGACCTAAAACTTAATTGCAATTCATTAATTTATTTGGAAAATAACGTTTGCATCAGCATTTATCACATAAGCCGAATATATATATATATCGATCAAGATAAAATCCGATGAGACCGAACGGATTTCCTTAGACGGCATTTTTCATTCAATATCGCTTAATTTGGATAAAAACATGTGGATGGAAACTAGTGACAGGCAGAAGCTGACTGAGTCCCAGTAGCTGCTCATGAATCTGGTGAGTCTACAGCTGCAGAGATTCAGCAGTTAGTTATCAGCTGTTGTTTTAAAGCAGGGGGGTCAAACTCCGTTTCCCAGAGGGCCACACTGGAAAAAGAGGATCCCACCGAGGGCCAAATATGGAGAGATTACTGACGTGCTTTTGTTACTACGTGTCACTTTTTTTTTTTTTTTTTTTTTTACATTTTGGGAGCTTTTTTCCTCATTTTTGTTGACATGAAGCCCTACAAAAGTCATCCAAAGAGTTCCTTAGCCATCGCAGAGTTTAGCTAATCAAGAAAAACTATGATGCATTTTTTCAGCCATGAGGTGAGAAGCAGCCAATGAGTCGCTGTCTAGGGATTCAGCAACACACACACACACACACATATACACACATACACACACACACACACACACACACACACACACACACACACACACATACACACACAGATACACACACACAGATACACACACACAGATACACACAGACACAGATATACACACACAGATACACACACACACACACAGATACACACACACACACACACACACACACACACATACACACACACAGATACACACAGATACACACACAGATACACACACACAGATACACAGATATACACACAGATACACACACACACACACACACACACACACAGATACACACACACACACACACACACACACACACACACACACACATACACACACACAGATACACACAGATACACACACACACACACACACACACACAGATACACACACACACACACACACACACACACACACACAGATACACACACAGATACACACACACAGATACACACACACAGATACACACAGATACACACAGATACACACACACACACACACACACACACACACACACACACACACACACATACATACACACACACACACACACACACACAGATACACACACAGATACACACACACACACACACACACACACACACACACACACACACACACACACACACACACACACACAGACACACACACACACAGACACAGATATACACAAACACACACACACACACACACACACAGACACAGATACACACACACACACACACACACACACACACACACACACGCACACACACACACACACACAGATATACACACACACACACAGACACACAGACACACACACAGATATACACACAGACAGACACACACACACACACACACACACACAGATACACACACACACAGATACACACAGATACAGATACACACACACACAGACACAGATATACACACACACACACACACACACAGACACAGATATACACACACACACAGACACACACACAGATATACACACACACACACGCACACAGACACAGATATACACACACACACACACACACACACACACACACACACACACACAGATACACACACACACACACACACACACACACACAGACACAGATATACACACACACAGATACACACACACACACACACACACACACACACACACACACACACACACACACACACACACACACACACACACACACACACACACACACACACACACACACACACACACACACACACACACACACACACACACATACACACACACACACACACACACATACACACACACACAGATATACACACACACACACAGACACACAGATACACACACACACACACACACACAGATAGTACTACCTTTAGACTCTCGGGGCTCAGGCCTGAAACAGACTTCTGCAGCGACCCCGGGAGGCTCTGGATCGGAGTCTGGCTGAAGAACATCACTTTGAGCCCCATCTCCGAGGCCGCCGTCACGGCCGCGAGCAGCAGCACCGAGCGGCCGATTCCGGGGTCTCCGACCACCAGGGAGCCGCAGGGTGGAGGTCCGGGGTCTCCGACCACCAGGGAGCGGCAGGGTGGAGGTCCGGGGTCTCCGACCACCAGGGAGCGGCAGGGTGGAGGTCCGGGGTCTCCGACCACCAGGGAGCGGCAGGGTGGAGGTCCGGGGTCCGGGGAGGTCCCGGGGTCCACCACCAGGGAGCGGCAGGGTGGAGGTCCGGGGTCTCCGACCACCAGGGAGCGGCAGGGTGGAGGTCCGGGGTCTCCGACCACCATGGAGCCGCAGGGTGGAGGTCCGGGGTCTCCGACCACCATGGAGCCGCAGGGTGGAGGTCCGGGGTCTCCGACCACCATGGAGCCGCAGGGTGGAGGTCCGGGGTCTCCGACCACCAGGGAGCCGCAGGGTGGAGGTCCGGGGTCTCCGACCACCAGGGAGCCGCAGGGTGGAGGTCCGGGGTCTCCGACCACCAGGGAGCCGCAGGGTGGAGGTCCGGGGTCTGTTTGTGACACAAAAGACCTGAACACGAGTGCTAAAATGTCTGCCATGACTGCACACCGATACTGTGCACCTCTTCTGTTGTCATAGACATATATATCTATAGATATATATAGATAGATAGATATATATATATATATCTATAGATATCTATAGATATCTATAGAGATATATATATATATATATATATATATATATATATATATAGATATAGATATATATAGATAGATAGATATATATATAGATATCTATAGATATCTATAGATATATATATATATATATATATATATATATATATATATATATATATATATATATAGATATAGATATATATAGATATATATCTATAGATATATAACTAATGTCTGTTGTGTAGTGATGTGAGCTGATACTGATAGTTACGCTGACGTTTCCCGCGTCTGTTTACATTTGGCACACTGGTGTCCGTGCTGTTGCGGTCCGTGTGGAAACCGCTTTGTTTGCTGTACCGTTCCGCTGCGGTTCCCCGAGTATTTTTATTTATTTTGTTGTATTTTTTTTTTTTACCATAGACTGTAAATATGAATTAATATTAACAGTCTATGATTTTGACAGACATAACAAACCAGTGTGGTGTGTGGAAAGACAACCAGAAACGGAGTCCGTAGTGCTTTCTGTTAGCTATGTCAAAAAACGCATAAAATACATGCAAAGATATGTCTAAAATGTATATATTTTCTTAAAAATAACTTAGGCTACTGTTATAAATTACTGTTCTGTCACATATTTGTAATGCACAGCCAAAGACCCTCATAACCTACTATGTTTAAATAAAATGTAAAAAATAACATAAAATAAAAAACGTTAGTACTGCTACTTCAATTTAATAATTTTGCTTGGAATATTCTTTATTCATAAATCGAAGTTTGTGAAAAACAAACCCCTTTTCAATGTTTTTAAACTTTACTTAAACATTATATAGATTGTATTTCTGGATTAGAGGGTAAATCAGCATCAAAATGTATGTAATGCTTATCTAATTTAACTTTATAATTAATTTAACTGATATTTTCTGTCTGATACTCTGCTTTTGTTGTTTATAATTGTTTACTGACTACTTGGTATATGATATTTTATTTCATCTGTCTATCTATTGACTGATATGTATTATTTATTTCTTTTTTTTTTATTTCTTTTTTTATTCTTTATAAAAACATGATCCGTAATTAAATGATTTGTGTACTACAAGTTAAATTGTTAATTGTATTGCAGAATACAAATGTATTCTGCAATAAAAAATAAAATAAAATAAAATACAAAATAAATAAAATAAAATACAAAATAAATAAGTAAATAAAATAAAAATAAAAATAAATAAAAAAATAAAATAAAATAAAATTTTTTTTATTAAATGATGTGTGTATTGTGATGTTTTATGTGGTGTATATGTAATGTATGTTTTTTTATTTGTTTACCTGCCCAGGGACAGCAGATGTAACCTAGCTATTAGCTAACTCTGGTGCAATTACTCTTAATTGTGCATTGTCCCTGTAAAAATAAACAATAAAATGAAAAAAATGAAAGCGAAAGAGCAGAAGCACAGATCGTCCTGCCAGAGGAAGACTTCAGATCCACCTCCTAAGGCAGGGCGTGGAGATGCTGCTCTCCTCCTCCTCCTCCTCCTCCTCAGAAGAAGAAGAAGAAGAAGAACCCTGAACAGTCTTTATTTGGTTAACTGTTGGACATTTAGCCTTTTGGTTTGTTTTGAAGATGTTTTCAACATATCCACAATGTATATTTACATTCAGTCTGTAGGGACTTGGTTTGGGAACCAGAGGGTTGCTGGTTCAAATCTCAGTACGGACCAAAGTACAGAGTGTGGATTAGTAGCTGGAGAGATGCCAGTTCACCACCTGAGCACTGCCAGGTGCTCTTGAGCAAGGCACCGTTCCCGCCAACCACTCAGGGAGCTGGTCCAGCACTGGCAGCCCAACTCAGTCTGACATGAACAGGTCCTGAGCATGTGTCAGTGTGTAGTGATTTCTAACAAACAGAGTGTAAATTGGAATTTCCTCACTGGGGATCAATAAACAATATAAATTATTATTAACTGGCCCTGGCTAATTTATTTTATTTTATTTTAAGAAAGTGTAGTTGAGCTCTTGGTCTTCACTCCAGGCCAGATGGGGGCGGTAATGCTCCAAAAAGATGGATGCCAACCGCCATTCAAACTTCCTTGGCTGCTGGGCAACAACAAAGATGGCGCTTAGCCTGGCCGAGCTGGAGGCTCCGCTGGCCGCTGACCCGGCCGGGGACAGGGACCGGGACCGGGACGGAGGGCTGCGGCGCTGCAGAGGGAGACCCAGGCTCACAGACTCGGACCGGGCCCAGAGGCGACTGGAGTCCCGGAAGAAGTACGACGTGAGGCGCGTGTACCTTGGAGAGGCGCACAAGCTGTGGAGCGAGGTCCGCCGGAGGACCGGTCTCAGTGATGCCGGACTGGCAGAGTACCTGATCCTGCTCAACTCCACCTACGGAGAGAGGTACCAGCAGGAGTTCTGCGGGTAAGCAGTGCTGGGGGGTGCCTCCCCCAGGGCCGGACGGTGGCCGTCAGCATCGTGCACAGGGAGAGCTGGGTTGGGACATTAGGCTGGAGATCACATTCTCCACAGCTCCTTTTGAAAACTGTCTTTTTCTTGCACATTATAACGGGGGGGGGGCTGGGGGGGCTGGGGGGCTATAACCCCCCCAGCCCCATGTTAGAATATGAAAGAAGGGCTTATCCCCCAGAAACCATTGAGAGTCAAACTATTTTCTGGCACTCTAAGAAATAAATCTGTAAAATAGTAGAAAAGGATTGGCAGCTCATTACTAGGACTATACCCTTCAGTATTCAGCCCAGAGAGAGAGAGAGAGAGAGAGATAGATAGATAGATAGATAGATAGATAGATAGATAGATAGATAGATAGATATTAGGGCTGCCACCTCTTAGTGGATTAGTCGACTAATCTGTAGTTTTGGTCTTAGTCGACTAAGATTTCTTTAGTCCATTAGTCATTTTTTATGCTTATTCATGCTTAATTACTTATTTCCAAGAAACTTCTGAGCACATTTATGGTAAACACAAGATTTAAAGTGGTGCTTTTGCAGGATTAATTGTGGAGAAACTCAGTTTTACAGATGGTTAATTAACTACATTTATATTGTGCTTTTCTAGTCTTAACCACCTCTCAAAGCTCACAGCTCTGTCAATTAAATCAACTAATCGATTAGTCGACTAAATCCTATAAGTGTTAGTGGACTAAGGAGATCTTTAGTCGAGGACAGCCCTAATAGATAGGGGAAAAAAATTGGCAACAATGGTCATGCAGCAGCAAAATATCACACAGCTCACATACAGAGTATACATTAAATAATAGGAAACAATATACATGAAATAATAACTGAATACTACACGAGCAATATTTAAAATATATACAATTTGGAAATAAAATGTACAACTGTTTCAATAGATGTAGATAAACTTAATGTGCAAGTTGGGGAGCAAAAATGTACAACTGTTTAACTAGTAATGATGGGATGAAGGTAAACCTGTTGTCAAGGTGCATTCAGTGCAGTGTTGGGATTCTGGTTGGACATTAGGCTGGAGATCACATCACAGCTCCTTTTCAATTATCCCCACATCAATCGATTACATTTCCTCTCAAATGAAGTACCCTCTTCTACCAATTTTAAATTTTAAAAGTCTTCTTCTTGCACATTCTGACAGCAATATATATTACTCCTATAACTAGGTTATATTTTTATTTGTGACGTTGTAGGGGGCTCTAACCCCCACAGCCCCCTGTTATAATGTGCAAGAAGGGCTTATCCCCCAGAAACCATTGAGAGTCAAACTCTTTATTTCCTTCACTCTAAGAAATAAATCTGTAAAATAACAGAAAAGGATTGGCAGCCCATTACCAGGAATATGCCCCATAAATAAAAAAACTGACAAAAATGTGGCTTAATCTCCCAAAACCATTCATCTCTCTCATCTTATTGTGCGTTACATCTCCATTGTGAGTTTTAGTGTGCGTTACCTGGCCAGTTATTGTCCCGTTTACTACATTACAGGAAGAAGGGGGCTCCACAAGTCTCAGGAAAACACAAGAAAGGTGAGTAGTGCCGTCGACAGGTGGAGATTAGGGCTACACACACACACACACACACACACACACACACACACACACACACACACACACACATTTTTATACACATACACATACATACACACACACATTTATACACATACACATACATACATACATACATACATACATACATACATACATACACACACACACACACACACACACACACACACACACACACACACACACACATTTATACACATACATACATACATACATACATACATACACACACACACACACACATACACACACACACACACACACATACATACATACACACACACACACACACACATACATACACACACACACACATACATACACACATACATACACATACACACACACACACACACACACACATATATACACATACACACACATACAAATATACATACACACACATATATACACATATACACACACACATACATACATACATACATACATACACACGCATATGCACATACATACAGTACATACATACACACATACACACACATACATACATACATACATACATACATACATACACACGCATATGCACATACATACAGTACATACATACACACATACACACACATACATACATACATAAATACATACACACAGACACATACCTACATACACACCCACCCACACACATACACACACACATACATACAGTACATACATACACACACATACATACATATATACACTCACACATACAATTCCTCATGGGGAGACAGAAACTACCACTATAGCTTTTACTACATTTTCCTGATGATACTTACAGACTTTTACTGAACTAACATTGTCTCTGCAGGCCTTTTAGTCGTAACAAAGTATTTGTACAGTGTGGTGTGTGTACGTGTACTGCAGTAAAGGACCTGAGTACTTGTTTCCCAGGCAGGACCGGGTGTGTGTCGAGCCTCCAGAGTCTGGTGCGTTGGTACCAGGACCACGCGTCTTCCTGCCCCCTCGAGCCCCAGCTCCGAGCGCTGGAGCCCCAGCACAACTTCTCCACCGCTGCCGTCTGGCGGTGTGGCGCCCACCACTCGTTCGTGCAGTACCTTTCCCCCCCACCGAGGGCAGCGAGCGACTCTGAACATGAGGAGCGAGGGAATGGAGACGAAGATGAAGATGATGATGAAGAAGAGAGTGCAGCGAAAACAGATGCGTCCGTGGCTAAAGCTGAAGTCTGCAGGAGGAGAAGGAAGGACACTCAGAAACAGTACAAAGGTGCAGAATCGTTATTCTTTGACTCATTCAAAGGTTAATCCTTATGTTGACTTTGGGTCAAATATGACCCACTTTCAAAAAGTTTCTATACCAGAAATTTGGGATTCTTTTAACTAGGGCTGGGCGATATGGAGAAAATCAGATATCACAATATTCTTGACCAAATACCTCAATATCAATATTGTGGTGATATTCTAGGGTTGAAAATTGGTGCTTACACAAAATATCTTCACACTTAGATATTAGATCAATAATCATCAGTAATGTGGATATAATGTGTAAGTGGAGAAAAGGTGAATAATAGAAGAGCTACAACAGTCTGGTAAGTTCAGAAGAGTACATCACTTTACTAGGACTGTGTTCGATTGAAGAACTTCTTAGTCAACTAACACTCATTCAGTTGTATCGACTAATCGATTAGTTGATTTAATCGACAGATCTTTAAATCTGAGTTTCTCCGCAAAGCGTCATGCAAAATGATGCATATATTGAATAAGATAATGCCTCCTTTGCATATTTAAACACATTTCAGAAAACATTTAATACAACAAATAACTGCCTTAATGAAAGTAATCAAAGTAGGTTTCCCGGTGATATCTGTTAGGTAAAATGTCAACCCTTAATTCTTGTGTTTACCAGAGATGTGCTCGTACGTTTCTTGGAAATAAGTCATTCAGCATGAAAACAGCATCAGACATGACTATTCAATTCAATTTTATTTTATTTATAGTATCAAATCATAACAAGAGTTATCTCGAGACACTTTACAGATAGAGTAGGTCTAGACCACACTCTATAATTTACAAAGCCCCAACAATTCCAACAATTACAGTAATTCCCTCAAGAGAAAGCAGTGCGACAGTGGCGAGGAAAAACTCCCTCTTGGGAAGAAACCTCGGACAGACCCAGGCTCTTGGTAGGCGGTGTCTGACGGGCCGGTTGGGGGTGTGATGAACAGTGGCGATAATAGTCACATTAATACTAATGGACTACAGAGATCTAAGTTGACTCAGACCAGAACCACCGATAAGTCGACTAATCCACTAAGAGGGAGCAGGCCTTAACTTTACTGTAATACAGCCTTTATAACCAGGAAAAGACGCTTATGTCGTATGACGATATAACGATATAATATCGATATATTGCCCAGCCCTACTTTCAACCACATTTTCAAAAGAAATAACGTAGATGGCTCCCTAGTTCACAAGTTTTATTAAATTTCATAGCATTTATTTTTTTTTTTTTTTTTTTTTACAAACGACCGTTGAAAAAAGTGACAAAAATGTCAAAAGGTGCCAAAAAAAAAACGTTGGGGGGGTGACAAAAACATCGGTGGAAAAGCAACAAAAAGGTGTTGAAAAAGACATCCAAAACGTTGAAAAAAAAAGTTAAAATTTTGACCCCAGAATAACAAAACGTCAGAGATGCACAATCATTATTCTTTGACTTATTCAAAGGTTTTCCACTTCACTTGAGGAGTTAAAGGTGTCCTGCCAAACAAAACTGAGTTTACTTGTATATTTTGAATTACGTCAGGTCCGTATGTGTTTGTGTTCTGTGGTGAATGTGAAAATGAACTGCTACCTCCTCTGTCAGCTCTAAGCAGAGAAATCAGACCAATCACAACAGCTGGTCAGTCTGACATCATGCTGCCTGAGCTCATTACTATTCATGAGCTCGCCCAGTTGGGCTGGGTAAAGGATTCTGACAGCCAGGCTCTCATTGGCTAGCTGTTAGCCAATCAGATTCAAACAGCTTAGCTTGTTGTTAATATTAATGAGAACTGGCAGAAATTGAGCTGAGTCTTCCTGCAGGCTTTCTATACCACGCTAGAATGGCTTGAACCAAGGTAACCAAGGTTACAGAGTCCATGGTAGACCTTCAGACATCACCACAAAGTCAGGAAATACATGTGGCAGGGCACCTTTAAATCCTCCTGGTGTCTTCAGGTCAAATTTGACCCATTTTCAAAAAGTTTCTATACCAGAAATTTGGGTTTCTTTCAACCACATTTTCAAAAGAAATAAAGTGGATGGCTCAATACAACCTCGTTAACAAGTTTTATTCAATTGACCAAATAAAAATGACAAAAATGTTGGGACAAAAACACACAAAAACGTCAAAAGGTGCAGAAAAAAACGTGAAAAAGTGACAAAATCATCGGTGGAAAAGCAACAAAAGTGTCGAAAAAGAAGTCCAAAAAGTTAAACATTTTAACCCGGAAAAACTAAAAGTTTGCACGGTTGACGGGAAGATAACACGAGGGCTAAAGGTCCCATAATGTAGAAAGTGAGATTTGAATGTCTTGTTTGATTATAAAGCAAGTTGAAGTGCTGTATAAATACTGTGAAAGTAGAGCTGGGCGATATCAAGAAAATCAGATATCACGATATTCTTGACCAAATACCTCGATATTGATATTGTGGTGATATTCTAGGGTTGACGATTGGTGATTTAACAAAATATCTTCACACTTAGATTTTAGATAAACATATATTGCACCCCCGCTGTGATTTAGATATTGAGATTTCCGTAAAATGTTGATTATTGCAGCCCTACTTTAACTAATGCTCCAGGTTAGAGGGAACCTAGTCTCTCTTTGGCCAGACCTTCCTCCACAGCGCCGCGGAGGAGGGTCTGTCTAGTCCTCACAGCATTCTGGGATGGGAGAACAACGTGGTCTGGTTTATTGGCATGGAAGGGAGACAGACATCCAGCCGGCAGCACCTGAACAATCCCTAAAAATGAAATGTCGTCGACACATTTAACAAGATGACAACAGAGATATTTCACTATTTTTCATAAAAAATTACTCAAACTGTGGCCGGGTTGGCTCAGTGGGTAGAGCAGGCGCACATATACTGAGAGGTTTATGCCTTGACGCAGAGGTCTATGGTTCGAGTCCGACCTGTGATGATTTCCTGCATATCTTCTCTCTCTCTCTCTCTCTCTCTCTCTCTCTCTCTCTCTCTCTCTCTCTCTCCCCTTTCTCACCTAGCTGTCCTGTCAAATAAAGGCGGAAAAGCCCCAAAAACTTTTCTTAAAAACACAATTGACTCAAACGGATTAATGGATTATCAAAACCTTTAGCGATTCATTTAATAGTTGACAACAAATTAATTAATCTTTGCAGCTGTTGTCTATGTAATGATATGGGACCTTTTTAAATGTTTATCAGAATTATATTATATTATATATTGAACAAATCTCTTTTTATTCATCTGGGTTTCTTCTGTAGATGTGGGAAGACATGTGGAAGTTTCTGAGGAACAACAGACAACCATGAGCCCGATCCAGCAGGCTGCAACTCCAGCCCAGCTGCCCAGGGAAGAGGCCTCCTCGCAGGATGTCCCACTGACGGGACAGCCCGTCTGGGAGATGGAGATGGAGATGGAGCGACAGGAAGGCCCCCCAGCAGCAGAGTTTCACTCCTCCTCCTCCTCCTCAGAGGAGGAGGAGGAGGAGGAGGAGGATCTGAGGCTAGGCAGAGACCCAGAAGACGAGATCAGGACCGTACCGCACGGTAGGGCTGTGCAATTAATCAAAGTTTTAAGCCGCCTACACATGAGAACCACGAGGTTATAACAAGATTAGATCATATTGTTCCTTTTCGGCTTTGGAAACCTACCTACATGCCAGTGTGTTTTCAACAATGTCCTACTGTCTTCCAATCTGGTCTCCTACCACTAAGGACATTACTGAACCAATAGCACGACTTTACTACCGAGCACTTAAGATCCACAGTCATCTTCCAAAGTGGTCTCATCGTTGCAGTGCACTCACACGCACAAACGCTTTGACTTACCAGAACTACATAAACAGCCACGCTATTGCATTGTATTTTCAGATTCTAAATAGCTCTTCACCAGCACTTACACTACTTCTAGTGAGACCAGTAGGCCTCACTAGGTCAGTCTCACAGGCACTCACTCCCCTTCCCCCCCATACAAAAACTACTACGGTCAGAAATACTTTTTCTATATTTACACCAAAATTTGAATGACATTCCCCATCACATTCGAACATTATCATCCATCACATATTTCAAAAAGTCATATAAACTGTTTCTTCTTGACAGTCATACTTGCACACACTGATTGTTCATGTAGTGTTTTTAGTCTCGTTTTTTTGTATTCAATGTTTTATTTTATTTTTATCGGTCTAGTCAATAATGATGATAAACGGTTGTCTTTCTAATCCCGTCGGCACGTAATAGGATATCGCTCCAACCAATCAGAGCAAAGCTAGCTGGTAGATTAAACTTTAAACTCTGAACACATCTTCCTTTTTTTAAGAATGACTTCAGAGTCGTTCTTTGTTCTTTTCTCAAAGAAAAGCTGAACTCCAAGTCTTCCAGAAGACCTCTGTTCACCAGCAGCAGCCATAAGCCCCGCCCACCCACTCTATACACCATGTGATTGGCCTGACCAGAGTTTGGTTTTTCAAATGTTATGACAATAGATGACTATTGACATACTAATAAAAATATCTGTCAGTCATGCAACATAAGAGGAATAAATGCCATAGGCCAATTTTTAAACATGCTTTTGTGACTTTGCAACTCTGTCAACAATCAGAGTGTTTACATGCACAGACACCTCATCACTGACCAATTAGGGACAAGCCCTGAATCATGGACATAACTTCAGTAATAGTAGAGGTGTTGAAATTAATCAAATAATCGATGCATCGAATCATGGACATGGACGATGCTGCATTGATAATCGTCTGGCTCATAATCGATTATTTCTGTTTATAATCTATATATATAATCTAATGTAGGCCTAACAACATTTCTGTTTATATATTCTGGTATGTGTTTTGCACATTCAGGAAGTGCCATGTGCTCAGTGCTGTATAGTTTTATGTATCCAATTTATTTAGTATCAGAGCACTGCAGAATGTTTGGTTTTTGAAGCTTGAAAAGCTATGAATTAAATATCCTACATGGCTTTAATAGAAACATGGATTTGATGGATCGAGATATCGAATCGCTGACATGATAATCGTAATGGAATCAGGAGATCGGTGAAGATTCACACCTCTAAGTGATAGAGAGCTAGATTTTTGTTCTTCTTGAAGCGGCTGCCATTTTGAAAAGCTTGTAAAATTGTCACAAAAAAGTCACACTGGCTTCTGACTTGCAAAATAAAACCGCCTAAGTCCCACTCTTGACATTTTAATATATATATATATATATATATATATATATATATATATATATATATATGGCCATTATACTAAAGGACTAGAATCACATGACCTGTTCAACTGAGGATAATTTTACCAGAGGTGGCCAGCACCATGAGGAGATGATTTAGGCAAGAAAATTATTTTTGTCAAAGGCTATTATTTTTAGGAAGGTGATGATGTGAAAAATAAACCGATATTAAAGTGTTCTCGTTTCAGTATTCTCCTTAAATTCAACAAATTGCTCGTTGAATTTAAAACAAATGAAATGAAATCGTCTCCTGTGATCATGATTTTCAGTATTGACCAAAATGATTGTGTGATGTGTCCAATCCAACTTTATTTGTGCTGTAATATTATTTTTTATATATTAGTAATAGTAAGTGCTGTACAGAAGAATAAATAACACATCATAAATAAAATAATAACAATATGACATGAATAAAAATCATAGCTGCGCAATGAAAAGCAATAAATCTAAATAATTAAAAGAAGTAAATTAAGTCGACATCTTACTAGGTGTCAAAGGCCACAGAGAAGAGATGGGTTTTAAAAACAGACAAAGAAGAGGCTAGTTTATCGTGCAGAGGCAGATCAGTCCATCACGTAGGAGCCGACCCAGCAAAGACTCGCTCTCCTCCGAGCTCCAACTTAGTCTTCGGCACACTCAGGAGCAGCTGATCATTTGACCTGAGAGAGAGCGAGTGGGGATATTCAATTACATTTTATTTATAGTATCAAATCATAACAAGAGTTATCTCGAGACACTTTACAGATAGAGTAGGTCTAGACCACACTCTATAATTTACAAAGCCCCAACAATTCCAGTAATTCATCCAAGAGCAAGCATACAGTGCTTATATAAGGGCGTAGAAGCTCCGAGAGGTACGGGGGGGCGAGACCATTCAGGGTTTTAAAAGCAAATAAAAGAATTTTAAGATTGGAGATTAGAGGTCGACCGATATGGGTTTTCTCAGGCCGATGCCGATGCCGATCTTTTGAAATCAGGGTCGGCCGATGGCCGATATATGCTGCCGATTATTTTTGGCCGATATTTGCTTGTTTTAACCTTGAAAGATAAAACTTAATACTAATAAGTACTTAAGATACACAAAATTTCTCAACAAAAACATTTATTGAACACTTGAACACCAGTCTGCACTTGTGTACTTACATTAAACATGTATAATGTAAAAACAAATATTGTATAAATAAATAAAAATGGTAAGAAGAAAGAAAGAAAATAAACTTAACTTTGTCGAAGAAACTTTTCAATGAAAAGATAAAGTTTAGTGCACTTAGCAGCATTTATCAAACATCTGAGAACAATAAAATAAATTAACCATTTTAACAATAGTAGTGCTGACACACAGTAGCAACCAGCAACATTTCTTTGTTTTGGTGTTGGCTGGGTGAAGCGCTGCCATAAGGGGCTGGTTTTCTTTTCAGCCATCAGACTTAATGACTAAAACAGGGGGAAAATACAAGGTTAAGTTAGTATTTTTGTATAGTATCTTCTTCAAGTCATTTTATAGATAGGTATAGATATAAAATCTAACATTTGTTTTATAAATCAGCTAATAATTCAGTGCATTGTAAGTGATACAAGGCTAAAAACGTTTCAATCATCTTCCCAAAAACTGTCCTGAAACATGTATTTTTGTTTTGTTTGGTTTGTTGACAGACAAAGCCAAATGGACAAAACCTAATTATCGCAAAAGGGCTGAAAACAACTTTAGGCCATATGGTCAAAATTAAATGATTTAATAATAATGTAATAACTATAACTTATAACAATAATGTATTTCACTAGTAAATTGCTGTTGAACAACAAAAACAACCACCATGGCAAAAGGGTATTTTACAACAACTTTGAATGCACCGCGACGCACCGTCTGTGTTGTTCTTCAGACAACGGCAGCTGCACACTGCTTAACATGCTGCTGTTGGATCATATACAGTGAAATAAATCACACTTTACACCGTTTAGCTGTCAGCATTTTAATCGTGTTTAATTCATCTGCTAGCTAACGGTAGCCTAACATTAGCTGCTGACGAGTATAATGTTAACATTCGTTTTCGAGCATCAGAGAGCAACGCAGGCATATCAGTGGCGCCGAAATGACTCACAGAAATCCGCGCTGCTATTCGGTCCAGTAGGTACGGGTCGTTTAGGCACAGGGGCCATATTAGCAGCGGGTCTACTCGGTACCAACCCTAGCAACGACGCTAGCAAAGCAAAGCCAGTCCTTCACTAGCCTATGGTGCGGTGGTCTCTTTTAACTACAACTTCTTTCTCTGCATTGAGTTGACAACCCTCTCAAATATAGACACACAAACAGAACAAATAATAAAAGTCTCAGATCCACTGTCTGTGATTGCAAAATTCTAGCTTAATTATTGTGACACGACAGCATGACATGACAGCTATTAATATCCAAAGTAGCCGAACGTCATGTCGCCTATTCATGTTTTTTTCTCAAAGTTGGCGGTAACATGTCATATGTTTTTCATTAAATATATAGGACTTCCTCATTAAATATATAGGACTTTAAGTATTTAAAGAACAGCTCCTTCCTCAGGCACTGGGTGAGGTCTGCTCACTCTGTTGGTATCTGACTCTCGGGGCAGCGTGGTCGAACACGTGTTCCACAACAACAACAACAACACCAGGCTGCCCGCAGATGCGCCTGCCTATTAATCGGCTTGATATTGGCCGATGCCGATTATGTAAAAAATGCCAAAAAATCGGTCGATTAATCGGTCGACCTTTAGCCAGGATAGCTCAGTTGGTAGAGCAGGCGCACACATATAGAGCTTTGCTGCATGTCATTCGCCCGTTTCTCCCCTTTCATGTCTTCAGCTGTCCTGTCAAATAAAGGCCTAAAATGCCCCAAAAAAATCTTCAAAATAAATAAATGGATCCTAAATTGAATAGGCAGGCAGTGGAGGGAGGCTAAGGCCGGTTACACACTGCACGCGTACCGCGAGCGTGGCGTTTCTGTTGCGTCTCAACTGCGTGGAGGTTTCTGTGTCCTCCTCCGCTAGATAGTATATAGTAGTCTATCCTATCATTTATATATAGTAGTCTATCCTATCATTTATATATAGTAGTCTATCCTATCATTTATATATAATAGTCTATCCTATCATTTATATATAATAGCCTATACTATCATTTATATATAGTAGTCTATCCTATCATTTATATATAGTAGTCTATCCTATCATTTATATATAATAGCCTATACTATCATTTATATATAGTAGCCTATCCTATCATTTATATATAATAGCCTATCCTATCATTTATATATAGTAGTCTATCCTATCATTTATATATAGTAGTCTATCCTATCATTTATATATAATAGTCTATCCTATCATTTATATATAATAGCCTATCCTATCATTTATATATAGTAGTCTATCCTATCATTTATATATAATAGCCTATCCTATCATTTATATATAGTAGTCTATCCTATCATTTATATATAGTAGTCTATCCTATCATTTATATATAATAGCCTATCCTATCATTTATATATAGTAGCCTATCCTATCATTTATATATAGTAGTCTATCCTATCATTTATATATAATAGCCTATCCTATCATTTATATATAGTAGTCTATCCTATCATTTATATATAGTAGTCTATCCTATCATTTATATATAGTAGCATATCCTATCATTTATATATAATAGTCTATCCTATCATTTATATATAATAGTCTATCCTATCATTTATATATAATAGTCTATCCTATCATTTATATATAGTAGTCTATCCTATCATTTATATATAATAGTCTATCCTATCATTTATATATCATAGTCTATCCTATCATTTATATATAATAGTCTATCCTATCATTTATATATACTAGTATATCCTATCATTTATATATAATAGCCTATCCTATCATTTATATATAGTAGTCTATCCTATCATTTATATATAATAGTCTATCCTATCATTTATATATAATAGCCTATCCTATCATTTATATATAATAGCCTATCCTATCATTTATATATAGTAGTCTATCCTATCATTTATATATAATAGTCTATCCTACCCTTTATATATAGTAGTCTATCCTATCATTTATATATAATAGTCTATCCTATCATTTATATATAGTAGTCTATCCTATCATTTATATATAATAGTCTATCCTACCCTTTATATATAGTAGTCTATCCTATCATTTATATATAATAGCCTATCCTATTTTATATATAGTAGTCTATCCTATCATTTATATATAGTAGTCTATCCTATCATTTATATATATCCTATATTTATATATAGTAGTCTATCCTATCATTTATATATAGTAGTCTATCCTATCATTTATATATAGTAGTCTATCCTATCATTTATATATAATAGTCTATCCTATCATTTATATATATCCTATCATTTAGTCTATCCTATCATTTATATATAGTAGTCTATCCTATCATTTATATATAATAGCCTATCCTATCATTTATATATAGTAGTCTATCCTATCATTTATATATAATAGCCTATCCTATCATTTATATATAGTAGTCTATCCTATCATTTATATATAATAGTCTATCCTACCCTTTATATATAGTAGTCTATCCTATCATTTATATATAATAGCCTATCCTATCATTTATATATAGTAGTCTATCCTATCATTTATATATAATAGTCTATCCTACCCTTTATATATAGTAGTCTATCCTATCATTTATATATAATAGTCTATCCTATCATTTATATATAGTATCCTATCATATCCTATCATTTATATATAATAGTCTATCCTATCATTTATATATAGTAGTCTATCCTTTATATATATTTATATTTATATATAGTAGTCTATCCTATCCTTTATATATAATAGTCTATCCTATCATTTATATATAATAGTCTATCCTATCATTTATATATAATAGTCTATCCCTATCATTTATATATAATAGCCTATCCTATCATTTATATATAATAACCTATCCTATCATTTATATATAGTAGTCTATCCTATCATTTATATATAGTAGTCTATCCTATTTTATATATATAGTAGTCTATCCTATCATTTATATATAATAGTCTATCCTATCATTTATATATAATAGTCTATCCTATCATTTATATATAATAGCCTATCCTATCATTTATATATAGTAGTCTATCCTATCATTTATATATAATAGCCTATCCTATCATTTATATATAGTAGTCTATCCTATCATTTATATATAGTAGTCTATCCTATCATTTATATATAATAGCCTATCCTATCATTTATATATAGTAGCCTATCCTATCATTTATATATAATAGCCTATCCTACCCTTTATATATAGTAACCTATCCTATCATTTATATATAGTAGTCTATCCTATCATTTATATATAATAGTCTATCCTATCATTTATATATAATAGCCTATCCTACCCTTTATATATAGTAACCTATCCTATCATTTATATATAGTAGTCTATCCTATCATTTATATATAATAGTCTATCCTATCATTTATATATAGTAGTCTATCCTATCATTTATATATAGTAGTCTATCCTATCATTTATATATAATAGTCTATCCTATCATTTATATATAATAGCCTATCCTACCCTTTATATATAGTTCCCTATCATTTATATATATAGTAGTTATCCTATCATTTATATATATAGTCCCTATCATTTATATATAATAGTCTATCCTATCATTTATATATAGTAGTATCATTTATCCTATCATTTATATATAAATAGTCTATCCTATCATTTATATATAATAGTCTATCCTATCATTTATATATAATAGTCTATCCTATCATTTATATATAATAGTCTATCCTATCATTTATATATAATAGCCTATCCTATCATTTATATATAATAGTCTATCCTATCATTTATATATAATAGCCTATCCTATCATTTATATATAATAGTCTATCCTATCATTTATATATAATAGCCTATCCTATCATTTATATATAATAGTCTATCCTATCATTTATATATAATAGCCTATCCTATCATTTATTTCCTATCATTTATATATATAGTCTATCCTATCATTTATATATAGTAGTCTATCCTATCATTTATATATAATAGTCTATCCTATCATTTATATAGTCCTATCATTTATATATAGTAGTCTATCCTATCATTTATATATAGTAGTCTATCCTATCCTTTATATATAGTAGCCTATCCTATCATTTATATATAGTAGTCTATCCTATCATTTATATATAGTAGCCTATCCTACCCTTTATATATAGTAGCCTATCCTTCCATTTATATATAGTAGCCTATCCTACCCTTTATATATAGTAGCCTATCCTACCCTTTATATATAGTAGCCTATCCTACCCTTTATATATAGTATCCTACTATCCTATCCTTCCATTTATATATAGTAGCCTATCCTTCCATTTATATATAGTAGCCCTATATATAGTAGCCTCCTTCCCTATCCTTTTATATATAGTAGCCTATCCTACCCTTTATATATAGTAGCCTATCCTACCCTTTATATATAGTAGCCT
>NC_041345.1:617786-620445 GCF_004354835.1 Perca flavescens | reverse complement strand
ATATAAGATATGAAGTCACTGTGTGTCAGTTCTCCTGGATATAAGATATGAAGTCACTGTGTGTCAGTTCTCCTGGATATAAGATGTCCTGGATATAAGATATGAAGTCACTGTGTCAGTTCTCCTGGATATAAGATATGAAGTCACTGTGTGTCAGTTCTCCTGGATATAAGATATGAAGTCACTGTGTGTCAGTTCTCCTGGATATAAGATATGAAGTCACTGTGTGTCAGTTCTCCTGGATATAAGATATGAATATAAGATATGAAGTCACTGTGTGTCAGTTCTCCTGGATATAAGATATGAAGTCACTGTGTGTCAGTTCTCCTGGATATAAGATATGAAGTCACTGTGTGTCAGTTCTCCTGGATATAAGATATGAAGTCACTGTGTCAGTTCTCCTGGATATAAGAGTTCTCCTGGATATAAGATATGAAGTCACTGTGTGTCAGTTCTCCTGGATATAAGATATGATCACTGTGTGTCAGTTCACCTGGATATAAGATATGAAGTCACTGTTCTCACTGGATATCTCCTGGATATAATATATGAAGTCACTGTGTGTCAGTTCTCCTGGATATAAGATATGAAGTCACTGTGTGTCAGTTCTCCTGGATATAAGATATGAAGTCACTGTGTGTCAGTTCTCCTGGATATAAGATATGAAGTCACTGTGTGTCAGTTCTCCTGGATATAAGATATGAAGTCACTGTGTGTCAGTTCTCCTGGATATAAGATATGAAGTCACTGTGTGTCAGTTCTCCTGGATATAAGATATGAAGTCACTGTGTGTTCTCCTGGATATAAGTTCACTGTGTGTCAGTTCTCCTGGATATAAGATGTGTGTCAGTCACTGTGTCACTGTGTGTCAGTTCTCCTGGATATAAGTTCACTGTGTGTCAGTTCTCCTGGATATATAAGATATGAAGTCACTGTGTGTCAGTTCTCCTGGATATAAGATATGAAGTCACTGTGTGTCAGTTCTCCTGGATATAAGATATGAAGTCACTGTGTGTCAGTTCTCCTGGATATAAGATATGAAGTCACTCCTGGATATAAGATGTGAAGTCACTGTGTGTCAGTTCTCCTGGATATGAAGTCACTGTGTGTCAGTTCTCCTGGATATAAGATATGAAGTCACTGTCACTGGATATAAGTTCTCCTGGATATAAGATATGAAGTCACTGTGTGTCAGTTCTCCTGGATATAAGATATGAAGTCACTGTGTGTCAGTTCTCCTGGATATAAGATATGAAGTCACTGTGTTCTCCTGTCACTGTGTGTCAGTTCTCCTGGATATAAGATATGAAGTCACTGTGTGTCAGTTCTCCTGGATATAAGATATGAAGTCACTGTGTGTCAGTTCTCCTGGATATAAGATATGAAGTCACTGTGTGTCAGTTCTCCTGGATATAAGATATGAAGTCACTGTGTGTCAGTTCTCCTGGATATAAGATATGAAGTCACTGTGTGTCAGTTCTCCTGGATATAAGATATGAAGTCACTGTGTGTCAGTTCTCCTGGATATAAGATATGAAGTCACTGTGTGTCAGTTCTCCTGGATATAAGATATGAAGTCACTGTGTGTCAGTTCTCCTGGATATAAGATAGTTCTCCTGAAGTCACTGTGTGTCAGTTCTCCTGGATATAAGATATGAAGATATGAAGTCACGTGTGTCAGTTCTCCTGGATATAAGTGTCAGTTCTCCTGGATATAAGATATGAAGTCACTGTGTGTCAGTTCTCCTGATATAAGATATCACTGTGTGTCAGTTCTCCTGGATATAAGATATGAAGTCACTGTGTGTCAGTCACTGTGTGTCAGTTCTCCTGGATATAAGATATGAAGTCACTGTGTGTCAGTTCTCCTGGATATAAGATATGAAGTCACTGTGTGTCAGTTCTCCTGGATATAAGATATGAAGTCACTGTGTCTCCTGGATATAATATGAAGTCACTGTGTGTCAGTTCTCCTGGATATAAGATATGAAGTCACTGTGTGTCAGTTCTCCTGGATATAAGATATGAAGTCACTGTGTGTCAGTTCTCCTGAATATGAAGTCACTGTGTGTCAGTTCTCCTGGATATAAGATATGAAGTCACTGTGTGTCAGTTCTCCTGGATATAAGATATGAAGTCACTGTGTGTCAGTTCTCCTGGATATAAGATATGAAGTCACTGTGTGTCAGTTCTCCTGGATATAAGATATGAAGTCACTGTGTGTCAGTTCTCCTGGATATAAGATATCACTGTGTGTCAATAAGATCACTGTGTGTCAGTTCTCCTGGATATAAGATATGAAGTCACTGTGTGTCAGTTCTCCTGGAAGTATGTGTGTCAAGATATGAAGTCACTGTGTGTCAGTTCTCCTGGATATGAGATATGAAGTCACTGTGTGTCAGTTCTCCTGGATATAAGATAGTTCTCCTGGAATAAGATATGAAGTCACTGTGTCTCAGTTCTCCTGGATATGAAGTCACTGTGTGTCAGTTCTCCTGGATATAAGATATGAAGTCACTGTCACTCCTGGATATAAGATGTCAGTTCTTCTCCTGGATATAAGATATGAAGTCACTGTGTGTCAGTTCTCCTGGATATAAGATATGAAGTCACTGTGTGTCAGTTCTCCTGGATATAAGATATGAAGTCACTGTTCTTC